>NC_056729.1:115730023-115957523 GCF_019279795.1 Protopterus annectens | reverse complement strand
CTGATGGCAGAGTTGTGTTCAGAGCATTGGAAAGCAATGTGTTGACCATGTGTTGGGGTGAATATCTCCACCAGGTTTCAGGAAGGAGGTGTTGTGAGTAGAGGTATGGAGCCATTAGCATTTGTGTCTGACTTTCGGTACTGGTGAAAAAAGTGCTATTCTTAACTTTAATATGCCTATAAGGGAATGGATCTGAGCATGTATTTTTGTACAGAGAAGTAGAGATAATCAGGGAGATAAATGGGGTTTTGTGGTGTAATATATGTGTGTTTGTGATATTAGATATAGATATATAGCATTGCAGACTCTGAGAAATGGAAATGCAGAATGCTAAGAAACCTGCTGAAATAATGCTGAATAGCTGCATTCGAAGATACTTGGCACAATGTTTATCAACATATTTTTATCCTTGACTAAATGTAAAGCCTGACATGGCTGTTTTGATAAAAGGGTATGAATGCCGGATGTCTTACAAGCAGTATGAAAGATTATGCATATTATCAGTGCCTGCAAATAGCTGTGCTCCTAAACGAACAACATTCACAGTGCAGATGGATTTCTTTGCCACTGAATCTCGTCTAGTACAGGGAGTTTTCTAAAAAAGAGAATTCAGATTAGAATGGGAACCTTCATGTGATATTGGCTATCTGATGCATAGTACATGATAATCTAAAAATGTTTTAATTAACTAGTTGTAACTGTAGGTATTCACAGTTTGGGATCTTGTAGCGAGGCTGCAATCGTTCCTCTGATCAATCACATGGTTTTAACATATGAAGCTATAAGAGTTGAAGAAGACACACTTCAAATTTTACAAATGAGGAACTCAGATTCTGAAAGAATGAAAAGAACTAATCTTTTTACCTTTAAACAGGTGTGAGAGTATTTCAGATTCATTGACTATGATGACAGAAATGGTGGTGCCACATCTGGCATGCATTCACCTTCACCTCTGTTGGATGAGCTTCATAATGCAGACATACAAGTAATAGTACCATGAAGTACCACTATGTGGTTTCATATTTTTACTATGGTAATATTCTACTACTATGGATTCTAACCTTCTCATGTATATTTCTTAACTAACATGTTAAGTTTCATAAATGAAACAGAAATAGAATGTCATCAGGAAATGGAAAACAAAAAAATGTGACCACAGTTTAGAACAAAATCAGCTAAGAGAAGAGTTGCTTGATTTAATAGAAATAGATAGACATATTAAGATCAATGAAAGAAATATACTGCAGAAGGTCAATAAAACTCAAAAAGTCAGAAGTTTGATAAAACAAATGAACACAGTAATTAGGGCTGTCCATAGAGATTCATACAATATAACAGAAGTAAACAGGATATATCACTGTGCAGCTAAATTAATAACTGATAAAGTTCTACCACATGAACACAGGGTAGTGAGGGAAAAGAAGGGGAGAAATCGAATACCAGCAGGGAAATATCAAATAGAAAAAACTATAAAGCAATAAGAAGTGTCACTCTCAGAAGAATATAGAAGAGATCAACAAAAATACTAAGAAAGATAGTCATAATAAAAGCAATGCTCAGTATTAGAACAGACCAGAATCTATCATGTGCTATCACAAATAAACTAAAAATCTCATCACAGGAAGAAAAACTTAGAAGATATGCAGATAAATACAAAGGAAAAGTACAAAATAAGCAATTTATTGATGACCCAAAAAAGTTTTATAGAAAATTGGGAAACAAGGTAAAAGGAATTGAAAGACAGCCAAAAAAAAAAAGAAATAGATGCATTTTAGAGAAGTATCTATGAAGATCCTGTGGAACATAACAAAGATACTCAATGGATAGAAGTTAAAGAAAGAGTAAGAAGTTTAAAGGTAGAGGATATGAAATGGGATTGAAACAAAGTTAAGAAAAGCCTATAACTGGAAAACCCCAGGCCCATATGCAGTACCTAACTTTTGGTTAAAAGTATTAACATCTTTACACAAAGATTTAACCATGAGTAAGAACTATTTAAATGCTCACCTCAAACAGACACCAGCCTGGCTAACAACAGGAAAAACAATGGTCCTATTTAAGAGTGAACCTGCAAGCTACACTAAACATAATAGACCAATAGCGTGCCTTCCGACGACGTATAAAGTTTACACTGGAATTGATGCCAACAGAGCTTATAGTCATTTAGAAGAAAACGCAAATATGTCAGTAGAACAAAAGGGGAATAAAAGAAAGTTATATGGAACAAAGGATCATTTCTAGTTAAATAAAATCATAGTGGAGAACTGTAAAAAGGGGAAGAATCTCAGTATGGCATGGATTGACTACAAAAAAGCATTTTATAGTATCCCACATTCATGGACAAAAGAGTGCTTCAAACTTTTTAAGATACACCTTACACTGATTGACCACATTATAGTGACCTTGAAACAGTGGCAGACCACTTTGCAATTAAGCCATAATAAAGGACAAATTATTATCCCAGGGATAACAATTCAAAGGGGGATATGCCAGGGTGACTCTCTGTCACCGCTGCTATTCTGCTTTACCTTTACCCCATTACCCCATTAAGCTGTCTAGTTAACAGCTTAGGCCATGGCTATAAATTGCCCCCTAAAAATAACAAAGTGTAAAGGCTTCTCATCTTCTCTTTGTTGATGATTCAAACCTGTATGGCTCAACAGGTGAGGAACTGAAATGCCATTTGGTCTTGATAAATGTGCAAAAGCAACCTTTAAAGCAGGAAAACTGCAGCACCAGAAAAACATCAGTTCAGGACAAGAATGTGATATAAAAGAACTTGAGCAAGAGGGAGTGTATAAATATTTTAGAATTGATGAAGGATCAACAATAAAACATGAAGAGATGCAAATAAAGGTATTAAGGAGTACTTTAGAAGCTTAAATTATTCTTGAATACAGCATTGATGTCTAGGAACAAAATCCAAGCAATAAACCAATTTGCTCTTTCTGTCCTAACTTACAGTTTTGGAGTGAGTGACTGGCCCCAAAATGTGTTGGAAGAAAGACGCTTCATACTCACCGAATGGTTTATAAAAATCATTGCATACCAAGATTCTATATTCCCCAATCCGAAAAAGGGATGGGCCTCCTTGAAACTGATTATATGCATAGACCTGCAATCTTGGGACTCTACACATGTCTGCTGAACTCACAAGACCCAAATGTTGTGAGAGGTTGGAATCATGAGGTGAATAAATCTAAGATGAGTTGTCTGTTTAATCTAGCAGAAGCATATCGGCATCAAGCAGGAATGGAAATCAAACCAGAAGTAGATAAAAAATCAGGCAGCAACTGAATGTAGCAAAAAACAAAAGAAAGTGTATAAGGTGAAGGATCAGATGAGAAGGCAAGAAATGTGGAAAATGCATAAATATAGTTTCAAGTATAGAAAACGTGGAAGAACCTCATGTTGATCAGGAACGAATGCAGGAAATGTTAAGGAGAGGCAAATTCAAACCAAGAGATGAAAGGTTAATACTGGCCGCCTGAGACAGTGGGCTATGTACATGCTGTTTTACAAAGTCCATTGAGCATGTGGGAGAAACAGACAAATGCAGGTTTTGTAAAGCCAAGTTGGAACAGTCACACACCTCTTTGCTGGTTGTGACATACTAGTGGCAGAAGGACTGTATATTGAAAGGCATAATAATGTGGCAAGACTGTTGTACTGGGGATTGTGCCAACATTATGGTACCGAAGTGGCTAAAATGCACTGGAAACATGAGCCACAAAGCATAATAGAAAATGATGATGTTTACATCACATGGAATCACCCATTACCAACAGTTCAAAAGGTAGATGCTAGAAAACCAGATATAGTTGTCCATGAAAAGAAGACAAAGGTAGCGTTGATCACTGAAATTGCCATACCCATTGTCTACAGTGTCTTGCGTACAGAGAGACACAAAGTCATAAAATATCAGGATCTACAGGCAGAAATGACAACAATGTGCAAGAAAGATACCCAGACGGTTCCAACAGTAGTAGGAGCAATATGTCTTATAAAAAGGAATCTACAATCGTATTTAGATATGTTACCAATACATGTAACCCTATACGAATTGCAGAAGGAGTCATTACTGGGCAGACTGCGGGTGCTGTGAAGAGCACTTTTGGCTGACATTGAAGATTGAAACAATACTAATTTTATGAACTTTAATTGTTCTTTGACTTAGGAATGGGTTCCATTCCCATCATGGTATTAGAAACCCATAAGATTTGGAGAAATGAAAAAAGAGAAACAGATGTCTTTCCATCATAGATATATCAGTCACTTATGCAGAAATTGAAAATAGCAAGCATTAAACGTTACCTCTTTTGCAACCCATTGACTATCATGTTTCACTCATTTTATTCTCTATGTTCTACTTCTTAGCCAGTATTTTCTATATGTTAATAACCTAATATGCAGTCTGTGTCTGTGTAACAGGTTCACAATCTTTTTCTTTGAAACAGTGTCAGATTGTTTGATAACTTTTCAGTAGGTCATTCCTACAACTTAATTTTAATGTAGCACATTGGTTTCCCACATTCAAGAATTGCATTATGTTTTGTAGGGCAACACAGTGTTTGCCTGCAGCAGCAGATAATTTGTATTGCTCTGTATAGATAAACTACTTTATTTATTGAAGCTCTCATGTCCCTGTATCTTACTTTTTGCTGTTAGTATTATCACAGACAGTACAGTATAAGGTAAGGAGCTAGCAGAACAGCACAACCAAGTAAAGAACATTTTGTAATTAATGATTAAGAAATCATATTGATTTAAATAGCAATAGTTTAATATAAGAACTGTGTGAAAGTAAATTTATTTATTTTACATTTGTTGACCGGGATAGTCTGACCGGATGCATGTCCATTTTCAGCGGAGGCTCGGGGAGAAAAGCTCCAAGGGTAAGCAGATACAGTATTACATAATACCAGCATTACATATTACAAACAGATTATTTACAGAGATTACATAAGTAAGCAAGTTAAACAAGTTCCACAGGTTACAGTTAATCCTGAGCGCAAGTCAGGATTAAATTAAATTACACAGTAAACTGGTTAGCAGATTTGTACACATTCTAGAGAGAGTTAGCCAGGCTTGATATATTGACATAGTCAGTTAAGTGACAAATGTTGTTTGAGTCTAGTTTTAAATTGACCTAAGGTGGACAGTAGGGTAATATCAGCTGGAAGAGAGTTCCAGGATCTACTTACAGAGTTTGCAAAGAGAGAATCACCGGCTGTGTTATTAATTTTGCTAGTCTGAATCAGTAGTTTATTCGAGGATTGAAGTGGTCTAGGATTATTATAGGGGGTGATAATACTTTTAAGTGCAGGAGTATTGTCTGGATTATAGAGGATTTTATAGGCCATAATCAGTTGGTTATACTGGATTAGGCTGGGTAGTTCAAGCCACCCAAGCTGATTTAGACTGATGCAATGATGTGTCCTAAAAGGCAGCCTAGTGGCAAACCTGGCAATGTGGTTATAGCAAATTGAGAGTTTGTTAAGGACAGTCTTGTTTAAATTTGAGAGTAGAGGGGATGCATACAGAAGGGTTGAAAGAAGGTGAGAGTGAGCTATGGCAATTTTAGCTGGAGGGGTTAGGAAGGCTTTTATTCTGTAAAGTGACCCTAGTTTTTTATTGATGGTTTTGATAGTTTGTTTAACATGTAGGTCAAATTTTAAATTACTGTCTATGATGACACCTAATAGTTTTGTAGAGGGGTCAGGGGAGATTATTGTGCCATCATTTGATTTTATGGTAAAGGTGAAAGCGGTAGACCTACGTGTTGGTGAAAATAACAGCATTTTATTTTTTTGGGATTTAGGATCAGAAGATGTTCAGAAAGCCAGTTTTCTATTGTATTAAAGGTGGTCTGGGTAGCTGACCATAACTCTACTGGAGATGTGGCTGAGCAAATCAGAGTAGAGTCATCACCATATTGGATACAGCTGACTTTTGGGATGACAGTATAAAGGTCGTTAATGAAGATGGAGAACAGCAAGGACCCTAGTATAGAGCCTTGTGGTACTTCAAGGGTGTTAGGTAGAAGGTTAGAGAGTTTGTTCTGCCGGAGGACAGCCTGCTGTCGACCATTCAGGTAGGATTGAAACCATTGAAGGGCTCGAGTATCTAGACAAAATGTTTGCAGGGTGTGGATAAAAAGTTGGTGATCAAACATATCGAATGCCTTGGAAAGATCCAAGAAGAGGGCTGAGGATATATAATTATTGTTGCGATTATGGTTTATGGTGTTGGTAAAGGCTAGGAGGGCTGAAGTAGTGCTGTGATGAGGACGGAAGCCATGCTGAGTGTCTTCCATAAGGTGATTCTGGATTAGGTGGTGCATGAGTTGTCTATGAATACATTTTTCCATAATCTTTGCAAGTGGAGAGAGTATAGCTATTGGCCTATAATTGGAGAATTCAGTAGAGCTGCCTCCTTTGTGAAGTGGGATTACATAGGATATTTTCCACATGGTGGGAATTTTAGCTTCTACTATGTTTCGATTGATTAGTATTGAGACGGGGTAAGCAATAGCATCAGCTGATTTTTGTAGGTACTCGGCAGGGAGTTGATCAGCAGAAAGTGTAGTGGGTTTTAATTTTTTGATCAAGGTACGGATAAGTGAAGTGGCGACTGGTTGGAAGCTGAACGTGAGTAGGTTTCTAGGGGTGCTACTTTCAGGACCAGGGGAGCTAGGAGGTAGTTGGCTAGCTAGGGCTTGAATTGTCTCAGTAAAGAATCGGTTAAAACTGTCAGAAACATCTTCAGGGGTTTTATCAATAGTAGCAGCATGGATTGGGGTTGAAGTTTGTCCAGGATGTAGTAGATTATTTAAACCTGCCCAAAACTTCTATGGGTTATTTTGATTTACTGTCTGTAAATTGCAGTAGTATTGTTTTTTGTCTTGTAAAATTGATTTTTTGGTTTTGTTCCTGGATTGCCTGTATTTAATGTGATCTTGAGGGTCTTTAGAAGAATGCCATAAAGCCCATGCTCTGTTTCTAAGGGTAATTTTGAGTTTAGACTCTTTAGAAAGCCATGGCACAGTTTTTCCTTGGTTCTCTTTGAACAAACAGGTGCATGCAAATCAAGGATCTCAAGGAATTTGTTGTTAAAGTATGCTACTGCTTCCTCTAAGGGGGGGTGTTTTAGAATAGACCAATTACATGAGTTTAGTTCTTGTTGGAATTTGGCAGGGTCAAAGTTTTATTGTTTCTAACCTTTCTGAGTAAGGGTTGTTGGGAATTAATGGTTTTGTGCTTAATTACATATGTGAGAAGGTGATCGCTTAGGCCATTAGGCCAAGTAAAAACATGTATAATGAAGCAACATATCCATTCACCACTAAAATTAGATTTTAAAGTTAAATATCCTGAAACTTACAAAAATCTGAACTTTATTTCATTACCAGTACTGTAGTGCAACATAAGGGAGTGCTGTTCTCCTAAGCTGCATTCTTTGCATGATGCATTAAACTGAGTTCCCATCAGCCTGAGTTAGTTGTAATTCAGGCGGACAGATAAAGATCCTAGGGAACTTTCTGAAAAATAGAAATGGGGAGTTTTATTAAAATCAATATAAAAATAAAATATATTAAAATGTGATAAATCATCAGCTTCAGTAAATTGTTTGCTAAAATTATGAATAAGTCATGAAAAAGAAAATAATAAATGACAAACTGTACCTCTGTGAATTAAAAATATTGCAGCTGTGATTACGGCTATCCCTCCTCTGTATGCTGTGTGTGCATGACAAGCCCTACTGACTATTAACCATGAATGAAGCTAGGAGAGTGTGAGGGATGAGCAGCTCATGAAATATCTTAACCACGTCCACAAAATGGACTTTGGTAAAATTCTGACGGAATATGGTGCAGCCTCAGGCAGGTGCAAACAGCTGTAGTACTCATCCTTGGTATATATATGTGTGTGTATGTGTGTGTGTGTGTGTGTGTATACATATATATATATATATATATATATATATATATATATATATATATATATATATATATAAACTGTAGATGCATATATATATATATATATATATATATATATATATATATATTGATAGACGAAATAGAGAGAAAACAAGTTGTAAGGGTAGTAAAGGAATTAAGATAAAGTTTGGAGGGTTAGAATATGTAGCAGAAGAAAAGGACAAAAGAGAAGGAGCATCCAACACACAGACCACATACATTTGTGCTACCGGGAGAGGGGGTGTTGCTGTGAATGTGGCAGTTGTGGACACCACTGGCTGTGATGTTGTAGGTAGTGGGATATTAGCCTCTGTTGGTGGTGCATGAGGTCTGGATGGTGAAGGGGGTGCTGATCTGAATGGTGCTGCATATAAATGTAAAATAACTGTAGAGGAAAAAAATAAAACAATGCATAAATCTATATATATATATATTGGAAGGAAGAGTGAGAAAGACAAAGGAGGAGGAGAGAAAAATACAAATTCAGTGATAATACTAGTACAATATCATCACAGAGTCTGACCACTTTACCTGTAGTATAATACAAAACTCATGAAAAAAACACCTTACTGAAACATTAATGTCCCTATGTGCAGGATCCTAGGGGACTTGCACTACAACCTTCATCACCTGTTGTATCAAAGGCACTTCATTCACATGCTGAGCTATGGCAGTAGTCAGGCAAATAGCCTGTAGTGAAACATGGAGTAGATGTGTGTCACACTCTTGCAGAATGAGCAGAACTAAAGACTATACAATCCCTGTGAGACTTGAACCCACAACCATCATCACCTGTTATATGCACTACATTAACGTAGTTGTGTGTCACACTCTATTTGTGCGCCACACTCTTGCAGAATGAAGGCATACAAGATACAGCCATAGTTCCTCATGGCAGCAACGTTGGTATAGGTACAGCAGTCTTAGCATCTGGTGAAATTTGACCTGTAGTGGGCACTATAGGTACTGCAGGAGGTGTTCAGGTGACGGTGATAGTCTGGGACCATACCTCTCAACCTCTTAGATCAGGAAATCTGGACAAAGCCTGACAAAATGGGGGGACAAAGGCCCAAAAATAGGAGCACATTTTAAATATTGCCCTTACAAACTTAGAAAGCTGCTACAATAACAAGGTTTGTGTTAGCATTCATTTTCTGAAGGATATGAAGTCTGAAACTCAAATGCATGTCATTATTTAATGACTTTAATCTTTAGATCATCCCAGTGATTTGACAAAAAAAACTCAATTTTTATGGGGAACAGACCAAAAATATTTGGCAAAAATCTGGGCATTCTGCGAAAATCTGTACAGTTGAGATGTATGACTAGGACCCAGATATTATGGTGATGGTGGTGCTACTGCTGCCACCTGTAGGGACTGATATGTTTTGCCTGAAGAATGGATGATGGCCGTGATGCATCTGCATGTAAGTAAAACAAAATAGGCCCAAAATTCATGTTGTCAAGATGATATGACCAAGTTTCCTAAAACTCAGGCTTCAAAAAACAACAAAAGATCTACCTTTTGTGCTCTCCACACCCCATGCATATTATATATACCAAGTCTGAAATCGCAATACAGTGGGGAAAAGGGTAAATTCCCCGATCCTCAGTGTGCAGCTATCTCTATTCAAAAGCTTTGAGTTTTTGGAAACTTGATCATATCATCTCAACAATATGAATTTTGAGTTTCTGAAAACTGTAGCTTAAATATATATACATATATATATATATATATATATATATATATATATATATATATGTATAGGTTTACAATCAAAAGGGCGATTGGACTTCATTTAAATTCCATATGTCCGCTCTCCCAATTTGACAATTTGAAATAACTACAAAAAATGTTGAAATGCTAGCATTTCAACATTTTGAATGTAGATCGCATTATAGTGGGTATTGGAAATGTACCCTTTCCCTCACTGTAGTGTGATTTTGGAGTTTGTATATGTAAGTAGCAGAGGGTGTGGGGGTCGCAGCCCCCCACATAGGGGGTGCAGGGGGGCTTGCCCCCCTGCAAGAGCATGTTGCTATTGTTGACTGGAAGTGTACTATTTTCAGTAAAGTCAATATTTCAGAGATGTCGACTTTACCAAAAGGCTGCATTCTACATTTAGCTTGTTCGTTCTGTGAGTTCCTATATTTTGATTCAGAAATCTGATCTGAACACTCTCACAATGTCGGTGCGATAATATGATAGTATACTCTATATAATATATATATATATATATATATATATATATATATATATATATATATATATATATATATACATACATACACATATATACAGAAAGAGAGATACACACACACACACACACACACACACACACACACACACACACACACACACATATACACACACATGCACATACACAAGGGTATCATCAGCCATGTAATGATGGGCATCAATAGCTATCTCAAATGCATGATGGATAGATAGTTAGGATAATATAGGGTCTGTGCTGTTGTTGTTCACAATGGCACTTTATGGTGTTGTTCCCATTCACATGAATCTGTATTATATAAGTGCTGTGGTTTCCAGCCAGGTGAATCTGCATCATATAAGTGCTGTGGTTCCTGGCCTAGTGAATCTTTATTATATAAGAAATAATGGATCCAAGCCAGGTGAATCTGAATTATACAAGTTCAAGGGTCAGCAGAGAAAATCATCACACTATGGAAGATGTAGAGTATGACAAACTACTTGGACCAACCAACAAGGGGCTGTCATTCAAACCCATATAATGGAATGCTGAGACAAATGTAAATATACAAATAAAAATGCTGCTTAGATATTTGTTCCCCATACAGTTAATATAAGCCAGGGAAATATGTACTGACAAACAATATCTATGATACAATGTAGGCCAATAAACAATTATTGCTCCTACATGTTTTCCACATTTAATGCTGTAGTTGATATATTTATTTATTTATTTATGTTTATTTTTGCAAAATAGCATGTTTGGGTGTTGTTGCACGCCACTTAAGCATGGCATATGTATTTTAAAAAGTTTAATTTTTAATATATTTCATTACTTTTTTAATTCGCTGGCCATAGTTTTTGGGCATTTGCATGCCTGCTTGACATTATACCACCCTTTATTTGGCCTGTTACAGCCCCTGTTTAATTTTTATCCTCTGGTACACGGTTTCTAACTGCATACATTTTGGAGGTTTACACGGCACCTACACAGGTACCTTTATGCTTCAAGAATCACAAACTCACCTAATTTCCATGATTTTTACCAGCAGATGAGGTAATTTGCATTCCACGGAACCCTCTGTGTCTGCACGGTGTAAGGAAGCTCATGCACACCCCAAGCCTTGTTTCCTGGATGGCTCGGCAGCCACGTTCCGTCTTCGAGCCTTACCACTATTCCTACACAGAGAATTGCTCCATGTAGGGTTTACTGAATTACCCCCATATTGAGATCAATGAAAGAAATAGACTGCAGAAGGTCAATCAAACCCAGAAAGTCAGAAGTTTGATAAAACAAATGGACATAGTAATTAAGACTGTTCATAGAGATCCATGGAATATAACAGGAGTAAACAGGATATATTACTGTGCAGCTAAATTAATAACTGATAAAGTCCTTCCACAAGAACACAGCATAGGTAGGGAAAGGAAGAGGAGAAATCAAATACCGTCATGGAAGTATCAAACAGAAAAAAAATCTAAAGCAATTAAGACAATAAGTGTCACCGTTAGAAGAGTATAGAAGAGGGAACCAATCAACAAAAATACTTAGAAAGATAGATGTGATAAAAGCAATGTGCAGTATTACAACAGATCAGAATCTATCATGCACTATCGCAAATAAACTAAAAATCTCAGCACAGGTGGAAAAACTTAGAAGATACACAGATAAATATAAAGGAAAAGTCCAAAATAATCAATTTATTGATGACCCAAAAAAGTTTTGTATTAAATTGGGAAACAAGGCAAAAGGAATTGAAAGACCACCAAAAAAAGAAGAAATAGATACATGTTGGAGAAGTATCTTTGAAGATCCTGTCTAACATAACAACGATGCCAAATGCATAGAAGAAGTAAAAGAAAGAATAAGAAGTTTAAAGGTACAGGGTATGAAATGGGATGAAGTAACAGACAGAGAGATTGAAACAACCCAGAGAGACTGAAACACAGTTAAGAAAAGCCTCTAACTGGAAAACCTGAGGCCCAGATGCAGAACTTCACCTACTCCAACTACCACACCCCTCCACCCCACATACTCCATACTCGCCACTATTTCTACAACTTTTACCATACTAACCTTGCATAATACTCCCTATAAACATATACAGAACCATTACAATACTATACAACAAAACAACCTAAATCAACATGCTCTTGAAACCTTCATCCATCTCTATTTTACTATTACTACTTCTTAAACTTTTATATCTTCACTACCTCACCCAACCCTGTACCCCCCACCACACACAATTCTATCACATAACTAACCATCTTAGTTCCCCTCTAACACATTCACACTCATCTATTTCTCCTCATCTTTACCCTATAAAACATCTCCTATCCTTCTCATACAAACTGCTCACCACTCAGAAAAACCTCATTCCCATAGTGACCAAGAACCCCTTTACAACCACAATAAAACCCAATCCTTTTATTAAACTACTACATTACCTTTCCAACCCTATCTTTCATCTGATTACCAGTCTTTTATCAGGTGATATCCATCCCAACCCAGGCCCCTCTACCTCCACCTCCACACACAAACCTATATTACTTACTGCTATAAACTCCCAAAGCATAGTCAACAAAGTCGCAACCCTCCATGCCTGGCTCACGCATAACAAACCTGACATCCTAGCTATCTCAGAAACATGGCTACAACCCTCTATAAAAGACTCAGAAATAGTTCCAGCTAACTACTCTATTCTTAGAAAAGACAGGTCCCACAAGAAAGGAGGTGGAGTAGCCCTCTTATATTCATCTTCCTTACTAATTACTCCCTACAACAAACCTATCCCACAATTTAACAATGCTGAATTACTCATAACTCTCCTACAAGTTAATAAGCATAAAAACATATGTGTAGTATCCCTTTACATCCCCCCAGGAGAAAATATCTCCACACTTGAAGATATCCTCTCCTCGCTCTCTAACAACATCAGCAATGAAACCATAATCTTAGGAGATGTAAATATTAACTGGGCCTCCATCCAGTCACCAACTACCCCCCTTAACATCAACCTATATAATTTCTCCCAGCTTATCAACACTGTTACACACCCATCAAAAAAACTCTCTAGTGGCAGCATTCTAGATTGGATTCTAGTGTCACATCCCCATAATTTCTCAGACAGTGGTACTCTTCCCGACCCTCTAGGTGATCATATGCCCACCTTCACTCACCGACTTCCCTGTATCATACACCACACCCACAATTACATTACTACCCGTAACCACAAAAACTTCAACTCAACAACCTTTTTAAATTCTCTAAAAGCAGTAAACTGGAACAATCTACGGACACTATCCTTAGATGATGCAGTTGCTTACTTCAACTCAACATTCTTAGAAATACTAGACTCCCAAGCCCCCCTGCGGACAAAGAGAATAAAAACTAATTCTGCCCCCTGGCTTACCAAAAACACACTATCAACCATGCGCCTTAGAGATAAAGCCTGGGGACTATATCAGAAAAACAATACCCCTGAACACCATATTGAGTACAAAACGCTTCAAAATAAAGTAAAGAAGTTTATTATCTCTGATAGACAAAAATACTTTTTTACACTCCAAAACAATAATAAAACAAATCCTCAAAAGTTTTGGAAAGGAATTTCTACCCTCCTTAATCCCAGTAAACCACACACCCCTACCCCAGACCCAAATGTCCCAGATTTAGACTTAGCTACTCAATTCAACTCCTTTTTCATTGAATCTATTAGCAAACTAACTTCCTCTTTCCTTAGTCCCACCTCACCATCTAATACACCCCCACCCTCTCCTGCAAACATTCCGCCTTTCACTATCACTCCTCCCTCCTTCCCATCTACTCACAGTCTATCCTCAAGCTCTTCTCCTACCCCAACTTCCATATCATCCTTACCATCCTCCAACTCTCTTTCTCCACACTCAGCTCTATTTTCACTAAAACCAATACCCACTTCTACTATAAAGAAACTCCTTCAGAAATTGAAGCCATGTACAAATGCACCTGATAACATTCCCTCTTACTTCCTAAGTATAGCTGCAGAAGCAATTGCCTATCCTATAAGCATTCTAATTAACCGTTCCATCCATGAATGTACAGTGCCCCAACTCTGGAAACAAGCCTTCATCATTCCTCTGCATAAAGGAGGTAACAACTGTAACGTCAACAATTTCCGACCCATTGCTATCCTGTCCCCCATTTCTAAACTCCTAGAAAAATGTGTCCAACTCCAACTCTTACATCTCTTAGATAATAACCTTCTAACCCCTACTCAACACGGGTTCAGACCAAATCATAGCACTATGACAGCCCTACTCTCCTATCTTGAGACTGTTAATAAAGCACGTGACTCTGGCCAAATTGTCTCCACCCTACTACTTGACCTCTCTAAAGCCTTCAATACTATCTCACACAGCCTGCTCTTAACTAAACTTTCACAACTTCACCTCTCTCCCTCCTCCGTGAACTGGTTCTCTAGCTATTTATCAAATAGATTCCAAGCTGTAAAATGGAAAAAGGCCACTTCCTCCTTTCTTAGTACCCCTACCGGAGTTCCCCAAGGCTCCATTCTTGGTCCCCTTCTTTTCAATATATTTATAAATGACTTCCGCAAATCCATTCCATTCTCTAACATCATCCAATATGCAGATGATTCTACCATTATCTGCTCAGATACATCTCCCTCTATGCTCCAAAAGCTTACACAAGAAGGTTTTTCAATTACTGAACATTGGATGAAAATAAACCACCTAGCACTCAATGCCTCCAAAACTAAACTAATGGTATTTACCACCTCAAACACTACCCCTTTCGATATGAACACATTCTCTATTACTAGCGAAAATAACTCATCCTTGGAACTGGTGTCTGAAACCAAGTTACTTGGTGTCCAAATTGATAACCAGTTTAACTTCAACTCCCATCTACAACTAAATATCAAAAAAACCCATCAAAAACTAGGCATGCTCTATCGTCAAAATCAGTACCTCACATGCTCCTCTAAAATCACTCTCTCCTCTTCTTTTCTTATCCCCTCCCTTCTCTATGGAGCTCCTCTGCTAACCAATCTTCAGTCCTCTCTAAAAAAACAACTTTCTTCATGCTATAACAAAATTGCTAAGTTCGCAAATGGCCACAGGTCCTCCACCCACCATTGCACCTCTCTCCAAAAGCTAAACTGGCTTGAGTTACCTAATCAACTCAACTACACTCAGTTAACTTTAGCCCACAAGCTCATTCTCAACCCATCTCTCTGTCCCTCCCTGTCCTCCGCCTTCAGGATGCACCTACCCAATAGGGCTTTAAGGTCTAACAATCAAAACCTATTAGAAGTACACAAACCAACTCGTCCTCCAGGCAAAAACTTACTATCTTTTAACCTAGCTCATCTCTGGAACTCACTCCCACCATCGATTCACACTACTCTCAATCATAACATGTTTAAAAAATCTCTTCATATGTATCTAAGATCCCAGTGGGAATGCTCTTGCTCCCACCCCTCATAAAAGGCCAAATGGGAATGCTCTTGCTCCCACCCCTCGTAAAAATATGGTATTTACATCTTCCTTCACACTCATGTTACCTGATTGTACCTTATAAGCTTTTGTTCCTTACAAAATAACCACTCTGTATGTGTAAAGTAACATCACTCTTCTCTAAATAGTATTGTTTGAATTCCTAAAGTTTGAGTTTATTTTTTTAAATATTTTGAGTATTGTTTGTATGTTTCCTGAAGCTTCAACTCATATGTTTGTATCTTGTACTATTGTATTTATCATGTTACTGTTTGTACCTAATTTGTTATTGCTTTTTGGAGCTTTTCTCCCCAGGACTCCATTGAAAACGGGTTCTTTTTGGCCCAATGGACTATCCTGGTAAACCAACTGAAAATAAATAAAATAAATAAATAAATAAATAAATAAATAAATAAACAACTTCTAGTTAAAAGTATTAACATTTTTGCGTGAAGATTTAGCCACGAGTAAGAACTATTTATATGCGCACACTGAACAGATACTAACCTGGCTATCAACAGGAAGAACAATGCTCCTACCTAAGAGTGAACCTGCAAGCTACCCTAAAAAGTATAGCACCAACCACAGAACACATAGCTCACCACCACAGTGTGCCCATTAACCTAAGCCCTTAAGGCAGACACTCCGCACAATGTACTAATCATAGGAGACTCAATTGTGAGGCACACTGATGTTCCACTCACTATGTTGAACAAGGAGAAGGTGGCAGTCAGTTGCCTCTCAGGTGCCACTATACCACCACATAACACATATACTCAGGTCACTCCATGACAAATACAAATATGACTCAGTCATTGTCCATGTGGGTGTGAATGACCTGAGATGTACCACCCTGGCCAACATGAAAAGAGATGGGATGGAACTCTCAGATTATGTGGCCCAGTGAGGTATGACCCAAGCCCTGACCAGTATTCTACCATCACCCAGAATTATAACACAGTACAATCAGAAAATGATTGACTTCAATTGGCTAAGTTTCTGGTGTCATTCTAAGGGGATCCAGTGTCTGCCTGCCTGAGATGACATGATAGACAGACCTCAATACTTTACTAAAGATGGCCTGCATCTGTCACCCCTGGGATTCCAGCTACTAGCTAAGGCTCTTGTCACCACTACAGTGCCTTTTTTAGGCAGTGTTCCAAAGCCCAAACTTCCATCATAACAACTACAAACAAATGGAGTCTGAGGGTCATGCTGCTCAATGGTAGAAGTCTAAATATCAAGATGCACTCACTTGAAGCTCTCCTCAAAATGGAAAATGTTGACATTTGTGCTGTGACAGAAACATGGTTTAGAGAGGCAGGAAGCACCCCTGCACTCCCAGGCTACAACTCATTCCATACCTTTTGGCCCCAGAATATGGCCAGAAACTCCAAAGGCAGTGGTGTCTCCATATTCATTAAGGATATGCATACCTCTAGACTGGCAGCCCAGCATAATGCATCCAAGATACTCCAGGTACAACTGACATTGGGTAAGATGGCAATATAAGTCATAGCCTGTTACAGAACTACAACCATGTCCCTAGACTCTCACTCCATGTTGCTAAGCACCCTGAAATCTATCAAGGTCCAGCCCAATACACTCATACTGGGTGACTTAAACTACTCTTCCATCAACTAGGAAAACTATTCAAGCACCAATGTACTGGCCCAATGCTTCCTGTAATTCATCAATTCCAATGCCCTGGACCAGCTCATTCTGACCCCTACTAGAGGAAGCAACATTACCAATCTGGTTATTACCAACATGAGAGACCAATGCTCCACACCTATAGTCAATTCCTCTCTGGTTAAATCTGACCACAAACTGATCACCATGGAAATGTCCATCTCACCTACACCCCCCTCAAAGGTGACCACCCTGAAAAATGTCTCCAAAACTGACTTTGGGCTCCTAAAAACAGAGGTGGCTAACTTCTTGGCACTCATGCCAATGGAAAATAGCTGCATAACTGCTAAATCATACACCAATGCACTGTACGAGCACATACACAAATGCATGGAACTT
Organism: Protopterus annectens; assembly: GCF_019279795.1. Classification (NCBI taxonomy): domain Eukaryota; kingdom Metazoa; phylum Chordata; order Ceratodontiformes; family Protopteridae; genus Protopterus; species Protopterus annectens. The sequence goes on along the minus strand of NC_056729.1, from coordinate 115,939,797 downwards.
GCCATACCAAATAGAACTAAGGCACTCTCCTCCAAAAAAAGGAAGCAAATCTGATGATCCACATCCATCAAGCAACTCTACAACAGAAGGAAGAAACTGTTGCAGAAAAAAAGTGAAGTCACAAGACTGGAAAAACTCCCTTGTCAGCCTCAACAAAAATTTGAGATTCCTTATCAAATCCTCTAAAGCCAGCTATGAAGGCAGAATTGTGGCTGATGCCAAAAACAAACACAATACCTTCTATAGCTATATCAAAGCAATACCCAGATTTGCTCTGAGTTACTGCACAATGGTACCTCCTACACTGAACCAACAGATATAGACAACATGCTGACCAACAGATTCAGTGCCTACTTTACCCCCTCTACCCCCCAAAGGCCCTATTACAATATCAGAAGAAAGCCTGGTACCCAACATTTCTGCAGCACAGGTAAAAGCTGCATTGTGCAAAGCCAAAAATACTGCATCCATGGGACCTGATAATATCCCTGGCTGTGTTCTACATAAGCTACAAACTGAACTGGCACCACACATTTGTGCCCTGTTCAATCACAGCCTTACCTCTGGCTTTGTCCCTAATGAATGGTGCACTGCTACAGTCATCTCTCTCCATAAATGGAGAGGGATGACAGACCCTGGGAGTTATCGCCCCACTAGCCTTATGAGTCTGGTATATAAAGCTATGGAGCATATCATCATGGACCTGCTTAACAAAGATATATGCAATCTCCAAACTCTTGACCCCATGCAATTTGGCTTTGTCAAGGGGAGATCCTGCCTGTTGAACCTAGTTGACTTCTTTGAGGTAGTCACCAAGGCTGTGGATGAGGGTAAGGCAGTACATGCAGCCTACCCTGACCTGGCCAAGGCCTTTGATACCATTCCCCACTCGGGTTTCATTGATAAACTCACCAAACTAAGCATCAGTCCTTATATCACTAGGTGGGTTGCAAACTGGCTCAAAGACAGGACCCACAGAGTGAAAGTCCGACTGTTGACCAGTCATGAGTGGAGTCCCACAGGGCTCGGACCTGGGCCATTTCCTGTTTGGCATCTACATCTCAGAAGTCCAGGGCAACACAGAAGGACTCTGGCTGACCAAGTTCTCTGATGACTGCAAGCTAGAAGTCATTATTAACTCCCCAAGTGATGCAGATATCCTACAAAAGGGCCTCACTGAGACCAGTGATTGGTGTCAGAACCATTTATTTATTTATTTATTTCCAGTTTGATAACCGGGGAAGTCCACTGGGCTCGGAAGCCCGTTTTCAGTGGAGGCCCGGGGAGAAAAGCTCCGTGAGAATACATTGTAGTAATACATTGAACACAAAAACACAAGCATACATTGAAGATAATACATTGCACACAAAAACACAGCAAAGAGACTGAAAATTAATACATTATATACAAAAACACTCAGAGTTCTAATAGCAAATATTTTAACAGTTTTTAAACAATGAAGTACAGTAGGCAATATGAGAAATTTGTTTTTATGCTACTGAAATGTAACGTGAAGTAGGAAATAAAAGGAAAATATAGAATGAGTTTGAATGCAAGAGCAGGTAAGCAAAGGAGAAGAAAATAGTTTGAAGGAGAAGAGAGGACAGGAGGCAGATAGCAGAAGAAGAGGTAGAGTAATGTTCATGTTATGAATGAGTCCAGAAGAACATCTTTAAGGAAAATGGCAAAAAGATTCAATTGTGAGACTAGGCAGACAAGAGGGTAGAGGGATGAGACCACTTAAGGGAAGTAAAGGGTTTAGTCAGGGAGGGGGGAGGAGATAAGAGGAAGAGGGAGAGGAGCTAAGGACTGACCAAGGTTGAAGAAGGGGAACCCGGGGTTCATAGCTTGTAGTGACTCTTAGGAGGGAGGAACTAGGAGGAACTAAGATCTAGGTAGGAAGTAGACAATTACATTTCCAATTTTGGGAAAGGTGAGAATGGAGAAGAGATTTGAACTGTTCATAGCTTGTAGTGACTCTTAGGAGGGAAGGAAGTGAGTTCCATTTTTTTGCTGTAGTGTAAGAAAGTAGGAGTTGGCCAGAGGGTCGTTTGGGCTTGTACACTGAAATAAGATTTTGGTGGCTAGATCTTAGGGGCCTTGGAGGATTATATATGGTTAAGCTATTGGATAATGCAGGGCAAGCAGTGGGGTTAAAAATTAGTTTGTGTGCAATAGTAAGTTGGAGGAAATCAAGATGATTATGGAGTTCTAGCCACTGGAGACTACGGAGGCAGATGCAGTGGTGTGTAGAATGGGGAGTTAGTAGCAATTTGGCAATTTTATAGTAGCAACTTTCAAGTTTAGAGGAGATAGAGGTGGTGAGATTTGATAGAATAGGGGCACCATACAGTAGAGAAGGGAGAAGGTAGGTAGTGGCGAGAGTTTGTCTTGAAGATGGAGTCAGAAAGTTTGCATTTCTATAGAGCATACCGAGTTTCTGATGTGTTTTTTTTATGTTTAGTTGAATATGATTATTAAATTTCAGATGTTCATCAGTGGTGACTCCGAGTAGTTTAGCACAACTAACAACTTCTATTGAGGACTGTGAGAGGCTGGAGATTATGAAGGAAGACTTGTCCATAGTCATTGCTTTTGAGGGAGAGAAGAGAATGATGTGGGATTTGTTGGCATTAAGGGAAAGATGATTTTGAAGCATCCAATTTTCTGTGGTTGTGAAGGCCAATTGGGTTTTCGCTTGGAGTTCGGGAAGGTTAGGGGCAGAGCAGATCACAGTGGAGTCATCTGCATATTGTACTATTTTAGAATGAGGAATTGAAGTGTGGATATCATTGATAAAAATGTTGAAGAGCAGAGGCCCGAGTATAGAGCCCTGAGGGACACCAGTGGGGGTAGGTAGGAATTTTGAGGTACCAGTATTCCATTTCACAGCTTGGGATCTATCAGAGAGATAGCTTCTGAACCAAGAAAGAGAGTTATGGGAGAGATTGAGGTTAGAGAGTTGGTTGAGAAGGAGAGAGTGAGATATTGTGTCAAGGCCTTAGATAGGTCAAGAAGAACAGTAGAGACAATATTTCCAGAGTCACGAGCTTGGTTGACAATTTCTAGGAAGGAATGAAGAGCAGTTATGGTACTGTGACCAGGTCGAAACCCATGTTGAGTGGGAGTGAGGAGATGGTTATTGAGGAGGTGGGGCATGAGTTGCTGGTGGATACATTTTCAAGTATTTTTGAAATTGGGGAAAGAATAGCTATTGGGCTGAAGTTAGTGATGGTATTATTTTTACCTCCTTTATGGAGGGCAAAATGTGGGCTGCCCGCCAAAGCTTGGGAACATATGATTCTTGGATGGATCTATTTATGAGAATGCTGATAGGTATGGCAATGCCGTCTGCTGCGAGCTTGAGAAAGAGTGATGGGATGTTGTCAGGGGCATTTGAGCATGGTTTGAGTTTGGAGAGAAGTTGTTTGATACTGGTGGTAGGCACTGGTTGTAGAATGAAAGTGGGAGGAGGGTTAAGAGAGTTGGAGTGAGGGATGGATGAAGAAGAAGGCTTTGGGTTAGGGGTATGGGTGGATGTGGAGAAGGATTTAGCCAGTTGAGCTATGGAGTCAGTAAAAAAGGAGTTAAAGAGAGTTGCGATTTCAGTGTCAGACTTATTATTGTCTGGACAGGGATTGGATTTTGTACCTGGATGTAAGAGTGAATTGATAGAATTCCAGAATTTTTTGGGATTGTTAGTTAGGTTAGATTGAAGTTTGTTGTAGTATGATTTCTTATCTTTTATAATAAGTTTTTTAGCAAGATTGCGAAGTTGCTTAAATTGCAGTAAAGATGCGGTTTTATTTTTATTATATAGTTTCCAAGTTTTGTCCCTTTGTCGCATTAGAATTTTAGTGTCTTTGGTTAGCCAAGGGGCAGAGTTGAACTTTATCCTTTTTGTACGGGGGGGGGCTTGGGAATCTAGGATTGTAAGGAAGGTAGTATTGAAGAGTTCTAGTGCTTCATCTAGGGGAAGAGTGTTGAGTGAATCCCAGTTTGTTAGTTTAAGGGTTTCAGAGAATACTGAAGGGTTGAAATTAGTTAGGTTACGAGAGTGAGTGTAATGTTGTTGGTGTGGAAGGTGTTGGGTTTTGCGGTCAATAAAGGCAGGGAGATGATCACTTAAGGAGTTTGGTAAGGTACCAGCATTAGAGATATTGTCAGGGTGGCTGACTAGAATCCAGTCCAAGATGGACCCAGGAGGATTAGTTTTGTTAGGTCTGGTAATGCTGTTTGTTAGTTGAGAAAAGTTATAAAGATAGATTGACTGAGAGGGAGTATTATTATTAATCATATTCCAATCAATATTTACATCACCTAGAATGATAGTCTCCTGTTTAATGTTGTTTGAAGTCCAACAGAGAATATTTTCAAGGGTGGAGATGTTGTCTCCAGGGGGGATGTAGACTGTCATTACGCAGATACTTTTGAAGTTGTTTATTTTGAGGATTCCTATGACAAGTTCTGCATTCTTAAAGTTAGGAATGGTATTTTGGTAAGGGCAAAGATTTAGCAGGCAGTTGTAGACTAAGGCTACACCACCTCCTTTTTTGTTTTGGCGATCGGATCTGAGTGCTTGGTAGCCAGGTGGTAATATTTCAGAGTTAGTAGTTTGGGGTTTTAGCCAGGTTTCTGTTACTCCAACTATGTCAGGTTCAGTAACATTTAGCCAGGCATGGAAGTTTGTTATTTTGTTATTAATGCTCTGGGTGTTGATGGTAAAAAATTTAAGGCATTTATGATTGTGACTATTTGTGGAGGTAGTGGGATAGAGACTGTTAGTTGGTGTAGGCCCAGGGTTAGGATGGACATCTCCTGCACGGGCAAGACAAGATAAAGGATAGAGGTGTTGAAACTTAGACTTGGGGAGTAAAGTAGGAGGGAGATGTAATTTCAGTTTGAAAGAGGGAGATTTTATGTAAAATGTATGGAGTTTTAGTTTAAAGTAATGAAATGGATTAGATAGAAGAAGGGAGGGGTGTATAAAAGAAAAATGGGAGGTTGGAGGTTGTGGATAGGAAATAGTGGAAGGAGAGCGAGAGGAATAGAGATGGGTAGTGTGGTATAGGAATATGAGGTTGCATTATACAGAGTGGAAAGAAAGAGAATCCATATAATTGAGGTGAGAAAGTGAGGAAGAGGCATGGCAGAGTAGGATAGGATAGATATTAGAGGAGTGGGTTGGGGTTAGCTGGGATGTTTTAGAGATATAAGGAGGGGATGTATGAGAGAGATCAGCTAGGAAAGGGGAGTGAGGGAGAGGGTGGTTTAAAGAGAATCCTCTAGGTGGGGAGGAGCAGTGAGATGGGATAGGTTGACTGCAAAAGGGGAGGGAAAGGAATGGACTATAAATGTAGATGCACTGGGGTGGGTGGGATTTGGGGGTAGGGTAGGGGCGGAGTGAGCCGGAGGCTAACGGAGCGGGTAGAAACCACCAGGTGAGATAAGAAAGGAGACAATCAAAAGAAAGCAGAAACGTAAAGTAAAATATGTATTTAACTAGATAGAAGAGAAATATAGCAACCAGAGAGTGCCAGATAGGTGAATAGTGTAGGGTAAAGTTAAGTCAGTATAAAAGTGTACAGTGGGAGCGGAAGAGAAAGGGTAGATAGTAGAAAAGGAAAGTTACAGATAAAAATAGTAGAGTTATATGGGATATAGATGGACAATAAGGCAGGGTACAAGATGCAGGAGAAAAGGTAAAACCAAATACCTGCTATGAAGAGAGACAAGGGCTGATTTGGGCCAGAGAAAGTAGGAAAAGAAAGCCGAGGTGGGGGCACCTACAGGCGCAATGAAAGTAGGTGGGAGGGAGAGGGATAAAAATGCACTCGGACAGTAGAGTGGTAAAGGGAAGTAGAAATAAATGACAGGGAGAGAGAGCTGTTAACACGGGGGGAGGGGGGCTGAAAAAGGGTGGAACTGGCTGCTGGAGACTGAGGCACAGGCTAACTAAAAACTCCTATAGGAAGACCCACTAAGAGCCCAAATTTGTCAGTATTACAGCGTTCAAACCTACTTTCTTTTCCCAGAGCAGACTGATATTTTATAAGGTTCAAGGCAGACCGAGTAGCAGTCACTTTAGGCTGACCAGGTTCGGTAGTCACCAGAAGGGAGGAAGTTAGGAATAACAGTCTGTAGTGTTATAAGCTGTGGGGAGAAGGAGGGCAAGAGAAGGAAAATGAAACAGAGTTAGCACATGAATCCTGTCCAAGGTTCAAATAATCAACATTACACATGTATACCTTATGTGAGATTCAAATAAACAACATTTAACCAACAATGGAAAATAGTCACAGTGGTACCTACAAAGCACACATGTGAGTACACACAGTAAAGTCCAGGTCACAGAATTTTTACTGGATCTTGTTCAAAAAAAAAGACTAGTCTGGTAGCCTTAATGACATCAGAATTAGGCAGAATATGTATATTAAGCACGTATATCTTATTTGAAATGCAAATAAACAACATTAACCAACAATGGAGAATAGTCACAGTGGTAACAACAAAGCAAACATGTGAGTAATTCATAAAAATCCAGGTCCCTAACTCTAACTATATCTTGTTCAAAATATACTAGGGCTTAAGCTTATGGGCTTAAGCTTAATGCCAAAAAATGTGTTATCATTCCCTTTGTAAAAAACGCAATCCCCACTAATTACCACATCGATGGGAGCCCACTGAACACTGAAGGGACCATAAGAGATCTGGGCACCCAGGTCGACAGTAACCTCACCTACGACCAGCACATTGCCACTGTGGTCAGAAAGTCCTTCTATGTGGCACATCTCATAACAAAAGGTTTTGTATCCAGGAGGAAAGAGGTCATCATAGGTTCATAGGTTCATAGGTAGGTACTAGGCTACGGCCCAAGGGCCTACATAAGCCTAGCCAGCAAGATTCCATAGCTTATGTCACCCAAGGAAGTTATTTTCCTGTGCCACTGTCGAGCAGAAACACAGAAGTGATCCCCAGGGTGTATTTCCTATTTCCCATCCACTCATCAAGATTTTTCTTGAAGAGTGCTAATGAAGAACTTTGCTTGACATAGATGGGTAGCTTGTTCCAGACTATAGGAAGTGTCTGGGGCAGGAATCTATCCCTCCAGTGTGTCCTGTTTATTATGGTGACAAGGTTTAGGTCCCTAGAGCATGTAGCTCGGAGGGATTGGGATTTTTTTAGATGTAGCATGTCCAACAGCTCTGGGTTTGACATAGCTTTATATGTTAGTCAGAGATCACCTCAGAGTAGGCGATATGCTACAGAGTAAAGCTGGAGGTTTTTTTAGGTGGTCAGTGTAGGGCATTTGTTTGAGGCCAGTAATCCTCTTTGTGAGGTACTTCTGTGGCCTTTCCAGCTGCTGCAGATGTCTTGTGAGGTTCATTCTAAAAGGGGCGTTGTACTCTATAATGGGTCTAATGAGTGATGAGTAGAGGGGAACAATGACCTCTTTTTTCCTGGATGAGAACACTTTTATGATGAGGTGGGCTTCCTGACTACTGTGGCAATGTGACTATCAAAGGAGAGACTACTGTCCACCTGGGTCCCAAAGTCTCCTATCACGCATTCATTGTTAAGTAGATTGCTGCCTATTTGGTAGTTCATGGGTACAGAGTTTTTACAAAGGGGGATGGCACTGCACTTTCCTCATTAGACCATTCATCGAATATAACAGTCTGTTTGGCATGTAGCTGACCAGACACCTACAACAGCTGGAGAGGCCACAAAAGTACCTCACAAAAAGGATCCTAGGCATTAAACATTTGTCCTACATGGACAGACTCAAGAAACTTCAGCTGTTGTCATTCTCTTATCTTCTACTTAGAGGTGATCTCTGCTTGACTTACAAAGCCATGTCCAACCCAGCCCTACTGGAAATACTATACCTAATGAAATCCCAATTTCCTCATGTCACATGGTCCAGAGATCACAGCCTCATTACCACAATCAACAGAACGTACTGGAGGGACAGGTTCATCACCCAGAGACTGCCCATACTCTGGAATAAGCTTCCCATTCAAGTCAAGTAGAGCACCTCGCTGGCCCACATCAAGAGAAATCTAGATGAGTGGATGGGTAACAGGAAGTTCACCACAGAGATAACTCCAGTTGCCCTACTAGATAGAGGCAATTTGAACTAACATTGGGTGGCACGGCGCCAGAGCAATTTTTCTTGGCTAGGCTTGTAAAGGCTCCAGGGCCATTTGCCTAGTACACACCTATGAACCTATGAATAACTTGCCTTCTGATGATGTATAAACTATACACTGGAATTGATGCAGACAGAGTTTATAGTCATTTAGAAGAAAACTCAATTATGGTAATAGAACAAAAGGACAACAAAAGAAAGTCATATGGAACAAAGGATTATTTGTTGTTACATAAAGCCATAGTGGAGAACTGTAAAAAGGGAAGAACTTAAGTATGGTGTGGATTGACAACAAAAAAGCATTTGAGAGTATCCCACATTCATGGATAAACAAGTGCTTAAAAATGTATAAGATACATCCCATACTGATCAACTACATTACAGTGACCATGAAACAGTGGCGGACCACTTTGCAATTAAGCCACGATAAAGTACAAATTATTATCCCAGGGATAAAAAAATTAAAAAGGAATATTTCAGGGTGACTCTTTGTCACAGCTATTTTGTTTTGCCCTTAACCCATTAAGCTGTGTACTTAACAGCTTAGGCCATGGCTATAATTTGGCTCCTTGAAAACAACAAACAAAAACTTCTCATCTTCTCTTTGTCAATGATTTAAAACTGTATAGCTCATCAAATAAGGAACTGAAAGCAAAACTTGTAGTCTTTTTCTAAAATGATAAAAGAATGTTATTTGGTCTTGATAAATGTGCAAAATCAACCTTTAAAGAAGAAAAATTGCAGCACCAAGAAAACATCAGTTTGGGACAAGAATGTGATATAAATGAACTTGAGTAGGGGTGTATAAATATCTGGGAATTGATGAAGGATCAACAATAAAATATGAACAAATGCTAATAAAACTTAGTAAGGAGTACTTTAAAATACTTAAATTAATCCTGAAAACAGTGTTGATATCTAGGAACAAAATCCAAGCTATAAATCAATTTGCTCTTCCTGTCTTAACTTACAGTTTTGCAGTGATTGACTGGCCCCAAAATTTGTTGGATAGATTAGATAGGAAAACAAGAAGGATGCTTCATGCTCACCAAATAATTTATAAACATCACTGCATACGAAGATTATATATTCCCCGTTCTGAAGAAGGGATGGTCCTTTTTGAAACTTATTACATGTATAGATCTGCTATCGTGGGACTGCTGACATATCTGCTGACCTCACAAGACCCAAACATAGTGGAAATTTTGAAACACGAGGAGAATAAATGTAAGAAGACTTCCCTGATTAGTCTAGCAGAAGCATATTGGCATCAAGCAGGAATGGAAATCAAACCACAAGTAGATAAAAATAAGGTAGCAACTGAATGCGCCAAAAAACAAAGGAAAGAGTATAAAGTGAAGGATCAGATGAGAAGGCAAGAAATGTGGAAAATGCATATATATAGTTGCAAGTATAGAAAACTTCTGGAAGATCACACTGATCAGGAATGAATGCAGGAATGGTTAAGGAGTGGCAAATTCAAACCAACAGATGAAAGGTTAATATTGGCGGCACAAGACAGTGGGCTATGTATATGTTGGTTTACAAAGTCCATTAAACATGTGGAAGAAACAGACAAATGTAGGTTTTGTAAAACAGAATTGGAAACAGTTGCACACCTCATTGCTGGTTGTAATATACTAATGGCCGAAGGACTGTATACTAGTAGGCATAATAATGTGGCAAGACTGTTGCACTGGGGTTGTGCAAACATTATGGTATTGAAGTGGCTGAAAAAAAATGGAAACAAGAGCCACAAAGCATCATAGAAAATGTTGAAGTCTACATCATATGGGATCTTCCATTACCAAAAGTTCAAAAGATAGATGTTAGAAAACAGGATATAGTGGTCCATGAAAAGAAGATAAAAGTAACATTGATCATTGAAATCGTAACACCCAGTGAGTACAGTGACTTGCGTATAGAGAGACACAAAGTCATAAAATATCAGGATTTGTAGGCAGAAATGAGAGCAATGTGGAAGAATGATACCCAGACAGTTCCAATAGTAGTAGGAACAACGGGTCTTATAAAAAAGAATCTGCAATCATATTTAGATATGCTACCAATATATGTAACTACATATGAATTGCAGAAGGAGCCATTACTGGGGACATTGTGGGTGCTGCGAAGAGCACTTCTGGCTGACATGAAAGACTGCAACAATACTAATTTTATGAACTTTAATCATACTTTGATTTAGGAATGGAGTCCATTCCTGTCATGGTATTAGAAACCCAAAAGGTGGAATCTTACATATCCTCTTCTGTTCAGGCTCTACACAGTTATCCCTTGATTTGCTAAACAAAGTACCAGTCTGGGAACAACTCTGTTTAGTGGCATTTATTTGCCTTCATATGTTTTTCTGAATTCTTCCTGTTTCGATCGTGAAAGGTTTTTGATCAGTCATCACCAATCACCTCCCATAAGCACCAACAAAACATGACTCACGCATGCACACACACATGCAGGCACAGGCACACATGCACACACACTTACACACACACACACACACACACACACACACACACACACACACACACACACACACTCACTCACACTCATGCTCATATAGACACACACAAGTATGCACACGCAGTTTTATACAGGAATACTTTCCTCTATTTATTTTTCGAATATGGGATGCTTCCATATTTATTCTACATTACTACAGTACACATTTGGCTTAAGTAAAAGATCATCCTTACATGCTTTAGATATTTGTATTTATGTTCTAAATTTTGTACAGTCCATTTCTAATATGCAATGATGTCAGTGTACATCTAAGACCATGGGTGAACTGGTGGAGTGTTTTTCTTTTTTTTTCATGGTTAACAGCAAGTCTGAAGCCTCTTTTCTTTACTGCAGGTTGTAATGTTGCAAATAAAATAAAGCTCACTATCATGCTGAGATGCTCCTTCAGGGACCAGGTGTGCTAACTGAACCAAGTCATTTGGGCTGCACTGGGGCTCCATTGTTTTGCACCATAGATCCAGACCCCCTCAACTGCTTTTCTGCTTGACATTACTGCCAATGTCAAATTTAGTTGGTATATCTCCATTTCTGCTTTGAGATTTTTAGGTTATTTTCTACTCCATAATATTCCATGAAGTATCCAGATAACAACACATCTTTTGTCCCTTATATACATTTTCTGATTTGCTTTACAAAACATGTGTTAACCCATTTCAAGGCAAGTTTCCCTTGGTTTTCTTCTATCTCTTCTCTTTCATACAATTTGACAGTTTTTTTTTCTGTATTCTCAAGTACTATCTTGTTTTGTTAAACCTAGTTGTTCTGCGTCTGCAAAGCCTGACCCTATCTTTGTCTTTTTTCAGTAGGAATTAAGCACTCATGTACTTTTAATTTAGTGACAGTCTACAGATATGTGACTTCATTAGATATTGGGTCAGATTCCAAAGAGTTGCACTCAGCTTAAGTCTGCTCTGATTCCAAAAGACGTGTTGTCAGTGTAAGTGACTTACTTCAGTGCAAGAACTGTCTATAAACAGGTTTACACCAGGGGCCAAATTGCAAAAGACCTGCTCTCAGTGTAAGTAGTCACTTACACTGTAGTCAAGTCTTTTGGAATAATGTACACTCTATTTGCTGTGTAGCTTTCTGATAATGACTTGCAAGACTGAATATTACCACAGATTGTATTAGAAGTAGGTTTTACCATTACAAGACACAATGTGCTAAGCAGTCAAATTTGGTCGCAAGTGATTTTGAGAGGATCATAAGGGATTCTGTTTCAGCAATGTAAACAACTCATTCAATCCTAACCTTAATTTCTCAGGATATCAGATCAAGGACAAGGTTCAAATCCATTGTGGAAGTGGGTTTGTATCAAAAAGTTTAGACAGAGAGATTTTTAATAATTAGTGAAAAAAGATGCAGTCTGTATTCCATATGCAGGAGACAGGAGAGCAGGACAAGTTATTTTATAATGACAAATGTCACTGCAGGGTATGCGCGTGTGGGTGTTGTGTGTGGGTGCATGCGTGCATGCGCATGCTTACACATCAATAGGAAGGTAGTGGCTACAGTTTTCACATAATATTCAATGAATACTTTTTTTCAGAAGTCCTCTATGTGTAGCCCACCAATACATTCAGGAAACAATGTGACTTTGGTAAAACCAAACTAATGTATGGCAGGTTTTATGACCTCATAAAATTCAGCTTACCAATATCCTTAAAGGACAATGCAATAGCATTTCTAAAGGAAAGCCTTTGTAGTTAACATGAAAATATTCACAACTGGCAAAACATTAATATATATATATATATATATATATATATATATATATATATATAGTCATACAAAGTAAGTTCTAAGTCAGAGGTAGGAGTGTTGATCAATTACTACTGGGTGCATAAAAAAGGGGAAACATGGACTAATTAAAAAAGGGCACGGGCATGGTTCTTAAGCAGCAGACTAGGAGTCCAGAAGCTTTGCTGTATTTCATTCATTGTAAATACAGCAAAATCTGTTTTAGTATTGAAAACACAGACTGATGGTTCATTTATGACTTGTTTCTGAATGGGTCCGTCATGTTTTTTTTCTCATGACAAGATAATGTTAAACTATTTAAAGAAAATGAAGATCTTCTTTGTAGTCATTTTATGAAATATTATACTTGTCAGCTATGTTTCCTTCAATAAGAATAGTAAGAACCCTTTTTGTCATTCTTATTTTAGCGGTAAAGTGTGTATGTTTGAGATTGTGTGTGTGTGTGTGTGTGTGTGTGTGTGTGTGTGTGTGTGTGTGTGTGTGTGTGTGTGTGTGTGCATATGTGTGTGTGCATTCATGTGTGTGTGTATGTAAGTGTGAATATTGCAATGACAAAGATAGAATATGAGAGAATCGGTGTGTGTATCACCAATTTTGTGGAGCAGTCTTATTAGAAAAGTGAATTATTTGTCTTCTTATCCTGCAGGTCTTCTGCTTTTTCTGTGTAGAAAACAATGTAAAGCCATTTTGAGCCTAGCCATGTGAGAATTAAACTCTGCACATTGTGTTTGTAAGGTGAACACCTTAACCATTATGCCAACCCCCCACCCCCCTAATGTTTTGGTTGTCCACCATTCCACCTTACTGTCCAGTATCCCTTGTGTCTCTGGGGCTCTCTCCACTCAACATGGAAAGACAGAAAAGAGACAGGCACAACCTGCTATCTGGGCATTATGGCTTGGCCAAAGCAATTGGCCTCTAGTACTGGCTGTAATGAAGTTTGAAGCAATCTGATAAACTGTCTCATACAGAACATCTGGGTAACATAAGCTTATTTGCCTCTTTTCCTTTCCAGGCTAGCCTTTGTAATTTGGTTCACTACTGAAATATTGGTTCCATTACTGAAGAAAGAAATTCTGTTGCAGGCTTAAGACTGACTGCAAAAATAAACAACAGATTCCACTTACATTTTAAGCTTAATGACATTGATACACTGTATTCAGTTTTCATGATTTCCATTAATCCTTGATATCTCTTAGTGCATAAACATGGTTCCCTAGAGACGTGAGATGATGAAAAGTACTAAACAAAGGATACCATATCAGTAGAATTATGCACTTCCAATTATTTATTTATTTCTGATATACAAAAGAAATAAATGCTTTATAAAATGTTTTACGTTACCATTTATTTCTTTTAATTCTTAATACAGATAGAGAATCCCTTACAGTATTTTATAATGACATTTTAATACATGTATTATCCATGTTTTTGTACTTGTTATTATTGCTTTGATCATTTTTCTGTTTGTGCAATGTATACACATGTAATTGTATGCACATGCGGTTCTTCTCTTCTACATGGTTTCTATAGCAATTACTACAGAATCAAGTGCTGGGAATAATTAGCAGCAATAGAAGCCCATAAAAGCATACATCAGTAATTACATTAATAATAACATTCAGTGTCATGCAATTAAAATATAATTATAGCCTGGAATAAATAGCATGACCCCCATTGCTTGAAATAGGTACCACAGAGCTGTTAGCTATTTAAATAAAAAGGTCAGTCAGAATGACCATAAAACTAGTCCACAGCGAAGTCTTTAGTTTGTTGTATTGCATATATTCTGGATTTTATTGTGTGTGTGTGTGTGTGTGTGTGTGTGTGTGTGTGTGTGTGTGTGTGTGTAGCTGCCTGACTGTGATAATTTGATGTTTAACGGCTCCCCATTATGACTATTCTAAAACACTTTTTATTATGAAATCTAAAGTTGTTTTTATTTTATTTATTTTTTTTTATTATTTATTTTATTTTACATTTGTTGACTGGGATAGTCCAACTGGAGCCATGCCCATTTTCAGTGGAGGTCCAGGGAGATAAGCTACGAGTTATCAGATACAATAATACAAGTAAAACAAAAGTACATAAGTAGCATTACCAAAGAATACATAGGCAGACATGAGATACACCTGGTTATAGTCAGGAGAGAATTAACAATAAATAGTTAGTTGGTTTATTTACATTCATGGTGAGAGTTACCCAGGCTTGTTGCAGTGGCAAAGCCAGTTAAATGCCATATGTTGTATGAGTTTAGTTTTGAATTGTCCTAGGGAGGAGAGCAAAGTAATATCACCTGGAAGTAAGTTCCAGGCTCTGCCTGCAGCGTTAGCAAAGAGGGCAACTCCAGCAGCATTGTTGATTTTGATTGTCTGAATTAGAAGTTTGTTCAAGGATCGAAGCAGTCTTGGATTGTTGTGGGGGGGGGGGGTGATAATATTTTGAAGGGCTGGTATGTTATCTGGGTTATACAGGATTTTGTTAGCCATGATCAGCAGGTTATATTGGATGAGACTGGGAAGTTCTAGCCACCCAAGTTGTTTTAGGTTGACACAGTGGTGTGTTTTAAAAGGCATTCCAGTGGCAAACCTGGTAATTTGATTGTATCAGGTTGACAGTCTATTTAGTACAGATTTGTTTATATTGAAGAGAAGCGGGGAGACGTATAAAAGTTTTGAGAGTAGATGAGAGCAAGCTATAGCCATCTTAGCTGGAGGGGTTAGGAAGGCTTTTATTCTATACAGTGACCCAAGTTTTTTATTGATGTTCTTGATTGTTTGATTTACATGTAGGTCAAACTTTAGGTTATTGTCAATAATGACACCTAGTAATTTTGTAGAGGGGTCAGGGGAAATTATTGTCCCATATTTTGCATTTATGGTAAAGGTGAAGGTGGCAGACCTATGAGTTGGAGAGAATAATAGCATTTTGTTTTTTTTGGGGGGGATTTAGTAACAATCTACATTCAAAGAGCCAATTTTCTATGGTATTAAAGGTGGACTGGGTAGCGACCCACAAGTCTGTGGGAGAAGTAGCTGAGCAAATCAGGGTGGAGTCATCAGCGTATTGGATACAGCTGACATTTGTTATGACTGTATACAAGTCATTAATAAAGATGGAAAACAGTAGGGGCCCTAATATGGAGCCTTGTGGTACTCCAAGGGTGTTTGATAATAGATTAGAGAGCTTGTTCTGCCATAGGACAGCCTGTTGTCTTCCATTAAGGTAGGATTTAAACCAAAGAAGGGCTTTAGTATCAAGGTGGAAAGTTTGCAAGGTGTGAACTAGAAGTTGGTAATCAACCATGTCAAATGCCTTGGAAAGATCCAAGAATAGGGCAGAGGATATGTGATTATTGTTACAGTTATTGTTTAAGGTACACTGAGGTTGTGCTATGGTGTGGACAAAAACCATGCTGGGTGTCTACCATGAGGTGATTTTGGATTAGGTGGTGCATAAATTGTTTTTGTATACATTTTTCCATAATCTTTGCAAGTGGAGAAAGTATAGTTGTAGGTCTATAATTGGAGAATTCCATAGAGGAACCTCCGTTATGTAGTGGGATTATGTAGGATGTTTTCCAGATGGTGGAAATTTTAACTTCTGCTATGGTATGATTGATAAGTATCGATATTGGATAGGCAATGGCATCAGCTGATTTTTGAAGGTACTCAGCAGGGAGTTGGTCAGCAGACAGTATGGTAGGTTTTAATTTTTTGATCAAGTTATGGATAAGCGATGTGGACACTGGTTGGAAGGAGAATGAGAGTCAGTTTTTAGAGGTAGTAGTATCAGGGGCAGGGGAGCTAGAAGGTAATTGTCTTGCTAGGGCTTGAATTGTTTCAGTAAAGAAATGGTTAAAACTGTCAGAGACCTCCTCTGGGGATTTATCAATGGTGGCAGCAGGGATAGGTGAAGTTGTTTTACCAGGGCGACGTAGATTGTTCAGCCCTGACCAGAACTTCTGAGGATTGTCCTGGTTGGTTGTCTGTAAATTACAGTAGTATGTTTTTTGTCCTGTAGAATACATTTTTTGTTTCATTCCTAGCATACCTATATTTAACATGATCATGGGGGTCTTTTGTGGAGCGCCATTGAGCCCATAGTTTGTTTCTGCTGGTAATTTTTAGTCTTGTCTCTTTAGATAGGCATGGTGCAGTTCTTGCTTTTGTACGTTTTGAGCGGGCTGGTGCATGTAGATCAAGAATTCCAATAACTTTGTTGTTAAAATAGGCAACTGCCTCCTCTAAGGGTAGGTGTTTTAGCATGGACCAATTACAGGAGCTACGTTCCTGATGGAATTTGTCAGGGTCAAAGTTTCTTTTGCTCCTGACTTTTTTGAGTAGGGGTTGTTGTGGGGTAATGGCTTTATCCTTAACTATGTAAGTGAGAAGATGGTCACTTAGGTCATCGGGTAGGGTACCAGCAGTGTACAGTTGGGCGTTACTATTTATGAATACCCAGTCGAGTATGCTATCTTTTTGGTTGGGTTTACCTAGCCTGGTAAGGGTGGTAATGGTTTGTGTAAATGCATGCAAGTTGATGTGGGTAGAAGGGGATTCTTTGGAACAAGAGCCCCAGTCAATGTTAAAGTCTTCTAGTATTAGTGTTTCTTTGTGATAGTGACAAGATAACCAGTGAAGCGTGTCTTCAAGTGTGGCTACATTATTACCTGGGAGAATATACATACAGATGATGCTGATGCTTTTACTTTTGTTAAGTTGCAATCTAGTGGCAATAATCTCTGAGTTATTGATCCAAGGTGGTTGAATAACATCTATGGTCACATTCAACTCAGATTTATAGAGTACAGCCACCCCTCCCTCTTTCCTGGAAGCACGATCCAGCCTTTATATATTATACCCAGGTGGTAGCACTTCATTGTCAGTAGTGTTAGGTTTTAACCAGGTCTCAGATAGACAGAGAACATCAGGGTAGTAGACAGCCAGGATGGCATGCAGTTTGTGTACCTTATTATTAATGCTCCTAATATTAAGATGACAGACAAGGAGGGAGGTAGTTGGTCTACTGGTTATAGTTTTATGCCTTGGGTTACAGGTTGAGAGGATATTTATATCAGTAGTGGATGGGCCTGGTTTGGGGTGAATGTCACCTATGAGTGTAAGACTAGGCCTATACTCAGTGATAAGCCTCAGGAGTCTGTTTTCATTTGATCTTCAACTTGAGGGACTCGGATCTGGCATGGATCAAACACAGCTGTATATTCCAGCATCAGATCCAAAGTCCAAGCTTCTCCACCACCAATAATACCCCACTCTTCCTCCTCCCTCCAAATTTCATTTGCCGCTTGAGTCAAACAGCATGGGTTTTCTAACTGCTCCAAGCTCCACAGTGTATAAATGCATGTTTTGGGTTTTATTTCTTATTTTTCTTACTCCCATCTTTTGTCTTTTTTTCCTACTCTCTGTTACCTGCATCTCGGCATCGGTCCCTTTTTTTTAAAAAAAGTTCCTATTTTCTTTCCTTTTCTAATGAGCTGTGTGTGTGTGTGTGCGTGTGTGCGTGTGTGTGTGTGTGTGTGTGTGTGTGTGTGTGTGTGTGTGTGTGTGTGTGTGTGTGTGTGTGTGTGTGTGTGGGACCTTCCTTCCCATGGCTGACACCCCAAAGCCAGAGTCTAGGAAGTGTGCAGAGTGTAGGCACAAACTTCCACCTTTCAATGCCCTCACTCTGTGCGTGGTGCGTTTGGGAGACTCCCACTTGGATACCTCCAGCACGAGTTGTGCAGTCTTCAACCCCTGCACCCTTATTGACAGGAGGAGTAAACTTATTTTAAAGGGCCTTCTTCCTCCCCCTGCAGAGATGTCTTCTTCATCCACCCCGGCTTCTGGAACTCAAACTCCCGCTAAGAAGTTGGGAACAGAAAGAAGGCCCTTTCGAAAAAGTGAGATTGGCCTAGAAAGAGGTCCCCAGAATGCTCTCCTTGGATAAGTCTCCCACCATGTCCAGGCCGGATCCAGGCTGGAGATCTCCTGAGCTCCATTCTCCACACTTCTCCCAGGAGCTGAAGACCTCTCAGATTTGGACTCCAGCCTCTACATCTCCTCAGCATCATTCTTGAACAGGGTCAGTGGTTTCTTCAGTCTGGTTCATTCAGAGCCTGTCTGAAGCCGAGGTGGAAAGGATGATGTTGACATTTCCTTGGGCCAGATTCAGCTGGGAATCTTGCCTGCTCCATCCCCCTCTGGGGCCGGGAGCATGCAGTACATTTTCCTCTTTCTCTCTCCTTCTCCAATCTGACCATCAGTTTCTGAACTCTTGGGTCTGAGGTTCTCAGGCATTGAGGGGTCAGTGCCAATGATCTTTGGTACCTCAACCCTGACTTTTGCCTTGAGAGGTTCAGCACAGACATTTTTGGAGTGGACCAACTTTCGGAGCCATAGCTTCGGTGTCAGATCTGAGTGGATGGCTTTAACTATGAAACTTTCAGAGTCATCCCTTCCCCTTGGGGCTTCTGCGCTGGGAGGCACAGGTCTGACTCTTGCCTTGACACCAAGGGCAGTGGACAGGCAGCCTCCAGCATTGACATTGGCCATTCTGCCTTCTGGGGTCAGCTCACCTTTGGCATTTGAGGTGGTGGAGCTAGCCCTCTCAGCTCCTTCAAGAGCCTTGACACTCCTGTCCTCGGATTCCACCCTGGCTCCCTCTCTTTCTGGGCTGGAGTCTTCTGATCTGCCCCCTATGGGACAGCGTGCTGCCCTTTTGTCCCATGAGGTTCTGATCCAGGAACTCCCCAAAAGTCCTGAGCTCTCCCTGGAGTTTCCCCCAGAGGAGCCCCCTCAGAAGCATACATGCAAGAGGAGGCACTTAGACTCCCCTCTGGAGTCCCTCACTGATGATACAGGCTTGGAGTAAGGTGAGGGCTCCCCCTAATCACCCCTGGAGGATGTCTCCTTTGTGGACATCATGGACATCCTTCACTAACACAGTGAGTGGTCTACCCTCAAGCACAACCCTAATGAATTGATATTTCTAGAGGCATTTGGCACAGGATGATCTACCTCCTGGATGTTTCCCCAGAATGCTCAGGATTCATCTTCACCCAGGGGCAGAGGGCAATATGACAGATACCCCCTCATGGCTGAGGGGGGTCAAAAAACAGGAGTTTTAGGATTCTTTCCTGGACAGACCCTCCTGGCAATCCTGAGGGATTTCCTGACTGCTCATCTCTGGAGGTAGTCAGGGGGCATCTATCACTGCACCCAGCAGCCTGCGAGTCCATTACAAATGATCATTGAGTGCTGCAGATCATATCCAGAGGTTACTCTATCCCTTTTCTTCATCATCCCTCTCCACTGAAACACCTCCCAGTTGTTCCACCCAGTCAATGGGAGGGGGCAGCCATAGAATCAATAGGCTGCTCAGAAAATGAGTCATCCATCCCATCCCCCAAACCAGTCCGAATCAGGCATTTATTCTAGGTTCTTTTTGGTGCCAAAGAAAATGAGGGACTTAAGACCCATCCTGGATCTTTCAACCCTGAACCTGTCCATTGCCAATACAAAGTTTTGGATGATCACACTTTAGTCCATTCTGCCATTTCTGCAAATGAATGAAAGGATATGCTTGGTGGACCTCCGGGATGGGTGCTACCATATCAAGATGGACAGATGCTCCCAGAGGTTCCTCAGCTTCTGTCTTGGAGCCAATCACTTTCAGTACAGAGTGCTCTCCTTTTGACTCTCCACTGCCCCCCCGGGTGTTTAGCAAAGCGATGACAGTAATGGTGGCTCAGGATTTCAGGTCTTTCCCTACTGGGACGATTGGCTTCTCGCCGCTCCCTCCAGGCATTGACTGACTCAGGCCAGGGATTATCTTCTCCATATAGCCCTGTCCCTGGGTGTTAAGATAAATCACAACAAGTCTCAACTAGCACTGGTTCATGTGCTGGATTTCATAGGTGCTCGTTTTGACACTACACAGGGCAATGATGTGTTCCTGTCTCCAAACAGACTGTTATCAATTTGCCATCTTGCACACTACATTCTTCAAGCCCAGTTTCCCCCAGTGGGCTTGGTTCTTTGGGCACGGTGGTCCATGGCAGCCATAATCACCTTTATTCCAACCTTGTGCCTCCATATGAGGGTCCTTCAATGGACCTTAGTGGTTCAATGGTCTTTGCCAGACCTTCCCTTGTCAAACCCTGTTTGAATGTCTCATGTTTGCAGGGAGTCCCTTTTTTTGGTGGCTCCAATCCCTGGACCTCCTTTTAGGTCACCCATTTGTTCTTTCCTGTCCCGTGATCACAGTGACTACAGATGTCTCCCTGCTTGAATGGGGGGGGGCATTGCATGGGAAGGATGGTTCCACGCACATGGTCTGCTCTGAAGTACAGTCTGCATATCAATGTCCTGAAGATGAGGGTGGCGCTTTTGGCACTGCAAGCTCTTCATGCCTTTCTTCCTCCCAGGACTATTGCTATACAAATGAACAATATGTCAGTAGTCTGGTACATCGACAAACAGGGGGGACCAGATCTTATCTCCTTTGCCACAAGCCCATGCGATTGAGGTAGTGGGTGATCTCCACTGGCCATTTTCTTGTAGCAATACACATTCCAGAGAAGTCCAGCATCCTAACGGATAGGTTCAGTTGATCTATTCTGATGCCCTATGAATGGTCTCTGAATCCAACATTAGAGGATAAGATCCTCCTAAAGTGGGGTCGGCCTTGCCGCAATCTCTTCACCTTTCCTTCCAACATGAAGTGCAGTGAGTATTTCACTCTAATCCCCTTTTCAGGGAAGTCACCCAGAGATGCTCCAGTCCATGCTTGCCCTCTGGTCTATTATATGCATATCCTCTGCTTTCTCAAATTCCCAAGTTTATTCAGAAAGCTTGTCAGCTGGGGAGCTCAGTTATCCTCATTGCCCCTTTCTGGCCTCATCAAGTTTGGGTCTCCACTCTGTGGTCTCATATACTGTCTCCTCCATCAACTCTGAATCTGGTTCCGGATCTGATCATGCACCCATCAGGGGTTTCAGACCCGGATTTAGTTAGCCTTAAGCTTACATCTTGGCTACTCCAATTTCCATGATAGCCAGGTCTCCTGGGCTTTCTTCTCCTGTCAAAAAGATACTGATTGTGGTTCACAAGGCTTCTACCAGGAACATCTACTCTAGAAAATGGAAGCATTGTATGATCTGAGCTTCTCAGCATGACCTGGATCCCTTTATGGCACCAGTCACTGCCATGTTGGTATTTTTAGCATACAATTTTAATAATGGTTCTAGCTTCTCTACTGTTAAGGTCCAGTTGGCAGCGATTTCCGATTTCCATATGGGTGAACATTCAGCCTCCTTAGCTTTGTCTAAACTCTGTAAGGCCTTTCTGAAAAGTACCTTTCTTCTTTGGCTTCCATTTAAGGACCCCACACCTCCTTGCGACCTAGCCTTCATTTTGCAGGCTTTCGTTTCTCCTCCATTTAAACCAGCTGCCTCAGTTGATTTGCATTTTTTATCATGGAAGATGGCCTTTTTGGTGGCAATTACCTCAGCCAAAAGCGTTTCTGAGTTTCAAGCATTATCTATCAAGCCCACTTATCTAGTTTTTCATAGAGACAGAGTGTCCTTACAGAACAATCCATCTTTCTTGCCAAAGGTGGCTTTAGAATCAAATATTAATCAGGTCATTAATTTGCCAGTTTTCTTCCCAAATTTCCAAAACAGGGGGGAGTATAAATGGCACTTACTAGACTTGCACAGGCAGTTGTGTTTCTGTCTGCATAGAACCAAAAGCTTGCGTAAATTGGATCACCTTTTTGCCTCGTTTTCTAAGCCTCATTTGGGAAAGCATGATTCTAAGGTTACAACTGCTAATTGGATTTCAGAGTGTATTTCTTTGGCCTATCACACTAAAGGTTTGTCTCCAGTGGGACATGTCCAGGTGCATTCCACCAGATCAATCTCTACTTTTGCTGCCTTTTGGTCCAGGGTTCCTCCTGATGATATCTGTTCTGCTGCTACCTGGTCCTCATTGCATACCTTTATTTCACATTATAATGTGGATCTTCTCTCCAGGAATCGAGCATCTTTTGGCTCAGCATTGCTCTGGAATATCCTTTCATGAGGACTGCCCAGTTTTTTTTGGTAGCTAGGGACTCTGTCCCTAAGGTTGAAGATCAAATGAAAACAACTTCAAATAAATAAATTATGTGCTTTACATCCCATCTGAGTTGTTGCTTTTCATTTGTCTTCAACCATCCCTCCCTCCATCCCCCTGCCTTTTTTGGGCTGTGTAGTGGACTGGACTGAAGAGAAATAGGCTCCTTTGTCCTGGCTAGCTCTGAGTTTGTGGGTCTTTAGATGGTCATGCCAGGTTTTATAGACATGCATACTATATAGGGTTGCTGCTGTTCTGCAAGAAACAGTCTGAGGGGAGGATGGATAGTGGGGCATTATGGGTAGGGGAAGAGCTTGGACTTTGGATTCAATGCTGGAGTATATGGCCAAGTCAGATCTGGTCCGGATCTGAGTCCCTCAGGTTGAAGACAGATGAAAAGCAACAACTCAGATACAACATTATGGTAAGTACACAACTTATTTATATCTTAACATGATCCTTCACAGTGCAGGTGCTTCTTGCTTCTTCTGGATATCTTAAAAGCTGTCCATTATATAAAAAGTTATAATTTTGGAAGGGGCACACCTATCATACCTCCTGAACTTATATACAATAACTCCGAAGTCACATAACACTAGTGACAGAGAAAATGTCCAAAACAGAGCACGGCCTTTGTACAATATTTTTCTCTAACATGAGTGAGTAGCATTAAGTACACACTTTAAAGCCTTTAAAGCTTATATCATCTATTCCTTTCTTTACAAAAGCTAACTTCTGTCAGGTTTTAGGGGAAAACTACTTTATCCCTACTCAGTCAATAAAACTTTATTAAGAATTACTTTTCAGTAACTATTGTAATACTATAGTTTGCATTTATTATATTTGCAAATACAATAATGTACAGTAGCTATGGTTTTATAAAATCTAGCCCAGATAATGTACTGTGCAATGCACAATTGCCTTCAAATATTTATCTGGAAGTATAGTTAATGTTTGTGAAAGATATGTTGTGAACAGTTATTTCAACAGAAGTATTATAAGAAGAACATACCTATAGAATTGTTGATTAATTTACATGCAAACATGATGTAATCCTATATAGAGTTAGATTGAAGCCTTGAGATACTCAGTTAGAAAATGTTTTTTCTTAATATGTGTGACAGTGGTTCTACAGGTTGCACATTTGCTTTGATGCCTAGAAGAGCAAAAGCTTTGGGGTGTCTTTTCTTTCCACACCATGTGCTGTAAATCAGTTTCCAAATACTGAAATGCAGTATAAGATTAGTGGTGACACCGCAGAAGCTGTCTTTCTGAAGAGATGTTAAATAAGTCCCATCAATTTGCATTATTAGTAGTTAACTGAAAGTTAAAGGTCATGTGGTACTTATCACAAAAAATCAGGAAAGTGTCCTTGGTCTACCAGCCAAATGATTATCATATTCAGTCTCTTCCAAATAAATTTAGATGGATAGGTAAACAGATATATTCTGCTACAGCAACATGACAGGGAAACACTGGGGTGCACTAAACACTTCTTGTCTCCTATGACAGCAATCTGCATTTTATAATACCTCTAGTCCATGTGACTCTTTCACTGAAGTTTCTTGATACTATTGTCTCTACCTCTAACTTCACAGTGGCTTTAATTTAATTTAGAGTAGTAGTAATACCAAATCAAAACATTTCTCAGAGACTGATATTGATCCTGACCAGAAATATTACTAAATACCAAATAAGTCCATGTGACCTTATACAGACTTACTGTGAGATCCTGGAGAATTTGCAGTTATCATAGGTTTAGTATAGATATAAACTATAAGAACTCTGTGACTTCACTCCAAGTGCAATCATCTAATGCTCACTTTTGTTTTCTATCTGCAGAAATTCATAGGACAGTATGATGATATCTTATACCACACGTTTTGTTTTATGCTTTTCCTTCTGTGGTATTTGGATATTCTATTGTGACGCAACACTTCCTTCCTCACACCACCCCTCTTAGCATTTTATTGTAGCCCACTGAGAAGCCACTGTGCATAGATGGACAGAGTGTTGAAAACCTTGACCTCTCTAGAGAAGGCCCATTAAGAAACAACTATGCCTAGATGGAGGGAGTGTAGAGAACCTTGACCTCTAGGTGAGAAGATAAAATTGCTAGTTTTAGTCATCTTCTCGCTTCAGGAATGCTGTTCCTCTCCGTACTTAAAGAAATACATTTTATTTGCAATAACATTTCTAGTTACACACTACAAACATGAAATATGGCATTATTTACAATTATTATATTTGTTTACATACTTTTTTCATGAGAAGTACCAAGAAATATTACAGTTGATCAACCTCCAAGCTTTAAACTCTGTTTCATGACCTTTTAATGGCAATAGGCCATCCATAGTGCAGTGTGAGAGCTAAGCCGATGTCATACTTTATATGGTTTTACAACAATTTATTTTAGATCCTGCCTGCTCCAATCTCTATAGCATTTCCTCAGTCCTAGGAACTAGCCAAATTTTTTAAAAATGAAATGTTGTTCACTGTCTTAAAATCAATTAAAACCCTAATTTTTCCATTAGGTTTTGAGGCTAACAATATGCAACTTTTGTACTCACTTTTTGACTGCTCTGTTAGCTCTGTTTTAAGCTGTTTCTTTAGTACTTCCTGTACAGCTTTTCATTGAGACTCTTGATAGTCTGTAAGATGTCTAGTTAACTTTGAAGAGTGGCTTGGGTATGGTTTTGAATCCAGTTTGTTCTGCCAGGTAACTTGGAAAACACTTCCTTACGCCTTAATCAAAGATGTTTTTATATTTTTGTTTCACCTGAATTGCAGGTATTAACATCCGTTTTCTTTCTACAGTAACATTTCTAATCTCTGCTGCTAAACTATCTACATAGGTCTTTACTTCCTTCAGAATATTTATGTGGTATAACTGTTCTAATTGGGTCTTACCAGTCTGTTTACCACAGTAATTTACCTCACTTAACTTCTGTTATTTTGTATTGTGCCCTGCCATTTAACCAAAAAACATTTTTTTTTGTAAGTGGCCCAATAATAACCTCTGGTTTCCATATCCTTGCATTTCTATTAAGCGCCATCTATGGTGTAGCTTAGACTCTTTCAATTCATTCTTGGACTATGGATATCAGCATTTCTTATATGCTGGTATAATCTTTCTCACTTTTAAAAGCTGTTTTCTTTCCTTCTTCCTACAATTCTCTGGCAATATATATAAGTTTCTGTGGGTGCTGGGCATATAATAATTCAAAAGGACTGAAGCCTTCCAAGACATACATCATCTCTCTAATGGCAAACAATAACTTTTTTTTAGGACAGATGTTAATAATAAGTTAAAATCGTTCACTGTTCTATCCTTGTGGGAATGGTACAGTGAAGTTTTTGATTACTTCTCTGTATAGCACTGAAAAAAGTTGATGAATTATTCAGAACACATGTGAAGTCCCCTTGTGAGTGAGAATTTCCTTATGTATCCCTACTCTGATAAATAAGGTTAGATCTATAGCTGTAGCCTTGGCATTGGCTACGCATAGTGGGGTTGTTTGGGGGTAATTAGCTGCATAGTCCAAAATAACTAAAATATATTTAAGCCCATTGATGGACTTTACAAATGGCGAAAGGCTTTTAACAATGGCCCCCAAATTATAATTGTAGTACATTGATATGGCACCTCTTTTATAGACAATGAAATCAAAAAATATTTAAAAGTCTTGTGTCAGATTGTTTTTTTTTGTTTTTTTTGTTTTGAAATTCTGGGTATCCAGCACAGAAATTCTTAAATTCTTTCATTATTTGTGGCCAATAAGACCTTGCTAAGTTATTTTACTTTAATCATATCTATGCAAAGTTGTTTTACTAGTGCATGGCTGTATGTTAAATTTAGCAAGAAATTCCTGAAAGGCTTGTACATGCAGCAGCAGCTTCTGGTATAATTCTTCTTTGTATCTATCCATTTTCACTCTGTACAAAAATTGGTTTGTAATTCAAGTATGAGTAAGAAGTAGGAACATCATGTTCAGTTTCTCTGCAATTTTAGTTATATTTTCTCTTGCACGATTCAGTGCCGCATGTCCACTGTGCCTTTTTAAAATTTAAGTGGCTTATCTGAGTGTCAGCTAGCTATGTAGTTTCAAGAAAGTCACCCTGTCATAAGATAAAACATACTGGCTCTTTTCTGCCAACCCAGGTTTTTAGGTCTCAGTGCACCTTTTCTCCTAATGAAAACAATCATACCTCTCAATTGTACAGATTTTTGCAGAATGTCCAGATTTTTGTCTCAAATTTCTGGTATCATTTTCATCAAATTGTGATTTTCTGGCAAATTATTGGCAAATCATTAAAGATTTAAGACAGAAAATAATGACAGACATTTGAGTTTCAGATGTCATACCCTTCAAAAAATTCATGCTAATGTAAAACCTATCATTCTATCAACTTTCTAAATTTGTAAGAGCAATATTTAAAAGCTGTCTCTATTTTTGACCTTTGTCCCACTTTTATCTATGACTTTGTCCAGGTTTTTTGCTCTAAGAGGTTGAGAGGTATGAAGGCAATTCATGTAAGTTTTTTTTCTAGTAACAGTTGATCTCTCTCTCTTATTTAGTTTTTCCCCCTTTCTTCACAGCAGTTGGAGCAGAGGGTTAAGGCTGTGAGTTGTAGTTCCTGTGGTACAGAGTTTGATTCCTTGAGTCTTCCATTGTTTACTTTTATCTGTCTTGTATGAAAAGAAGTGCTCTTAAAACTCTTCCCAGTAGCTATCTGCAGGATTCAATAAACTCTGTGTAGGCTCCGTGTAGAGCCTCCACTTAGTGTTTCTGTGTACATGGCCTCAATGTGTTCTCGGCAATGCGCAATGCATATTAATATTGCATGGCATACCTAAGTGAGGTTTCATGGTGTACACCAGTAGTGTTGGCTGCAAAACTTCATAAAACAACATGGATAATGAATCCATGTACAGGAGAGCACCAGCATCCCACCCCCATACATCCTAACTTCCTAGTCCTACACAAAACCATCTGCCTGTATTAATTGCTGTCCATCCCAAATGATTATTTCATATGTGACCCATATGACATAGCTGGTCGCACTACCATCTTGTAGACCTTTCATGTCAGTGTTATTGGCACCCATCTGTCAAAGATCACTCCTGACACTCTTCTCCCACACTCTATCATGCATACTGTCTCTTCTACACCTGTCTTCCAGACTCACCATTACTCTGAACTGTTAATCCAGAGTATTTGACATCATATGACTTCACCAGCTGTACTCCCAGCATTCTAACCATTTCTCTATCCTCAGTCTCATTCACACACATATATCCTGTCTTCGTCCTGATGACCTTCATTCCTCTCTTCTGTAAAGAATATCTCTATCTCCCCAGGGTCTCTACACCTGTACCCTAATCTCAATATTGACCACAATATCATCCACAAAAAAACAGTCCACATGGACTTTTACATGCCCTTGCTTCATGTAGACTCCTTTATGATGAAAATTTCTGGTTACACTACCAACATGGACTTGGAGTCTACATGGTTCTGTTGAAAGCTGTTAGATCACTCCACTATATTGTTTCACTTCATTAGCATAAATTTCAGCTACTTATTCTGAAATTTTCATTCCACAAAAGCTTCCATTATTGTGCATATGTGCTCGTGATTGTGCACCACTACAAGGAGTTTACTAAACCTAAAACTCTCTGCAACCATGTTCGCATTGCACCACAATGCACACATGGGAAAAAAAATGACTGTGTAAGCTTTATTGAATTTGCACCAGTGTCTTTCTCTGTAACTACTCTGGTGAAATATTTCTTCCAGATACGTTTCTCTTTCCCAGCAGTCACTTGCTGCTTTGTGTTTTCCATCCCTGGGTCTTTCTGTTTTAACTTGATAAAGACTAGAATTCTGCTCAGGTTGTGAATTTTTATCGTTCTTGATTTCATTCCTCAGAATACACTCTTTCACTTAGTGATCTGTTATCTGCAGTTCTTCTTGTCACTTTTACTCTCCATTTTGCAAAAAGTTCACAGCTTAATAATATACTGCATTGCCCCCTTCCTTCTACTGGTCCTGCTCTTGCAGACAGCTATTTCAAAGGTGTATGCTGCACATCTCCATACATTATAAAGTTTTTTTTTTCTCTATACCCTTGGTCATTTTTTTACCTATAGTGCATTGTAGCACTATATCCTGATATTTGTTTGATTCATGCATTCTAATGAATGTATCTTAGTTGCTCTATTTTCTCAACTTAGGCAGAGTTATATCAATAGTCTTATTCAACTGAAGCCCCCCAACACATTCATACCTTTACAAAAACATATATCAAATATCCTACCCTCTCTCTATTACTTCAAATAATTATTAAAGTGAGGAAAACCTTTTCCTAATTTCATGTGCTAAGTTGGGTACTGTGACAATGGAGTACACATTTGGCATGTATAGCTGAGCAATAGAATACTTTCTTATCAACGTGAGTGCATACTTTTTTGTAGTAAGGCTTTTCTTTTCTTTTCTGCATACAAATCAGTGTGACCATAAACCTTGTATCAAGAAACTCTTGTAGATCTCTGCTAAAAATTAAAACATCACACTTAAATCTTGAAGTAGCTAGTGACAGAATGTAGATTCATCTAATCTAGCACATAATTCATCATATTCCATAGGTATAGCATCATTAGTAGCACAAATGTCAGAGGTTATATTTTTTGCAGATATAAACCTTACTAGTATTAGCAGACATTCTAGCTGTGACCCCTTTTTCTTCATTTAAAACGGAGTATGTCTACAAATGATACATTTTTATAACATTTGACATGGCTTTTATTACAGGTCTAGACTGCTAACCTCTATACACATTTTATACCATATCAGTCCTTCAAGTAAATCAAAATGTTCAGCGTGTGTAGGGTCTGTTTGCTGTATCCATTTACTTAAATTAGTAAGTAAATATCTATTAAATGTGTCAGGGGCTAACATTTCTATAGTTTAATTTATTTAGGTATGTGTTTATCGTTTGTTGAACAGGTTAGTAATACTAGCCCATTGACATCTTTCAATCAAGACTCAAGGTGGTATTTACACTGACTAGATGAAATTTGCTAAGGCAATGTGGAAAATCACCTACTCTTTTCAGTAAGTGTCATGGGATGCTTTACATCTGAGCTACCACTAACACAGGCAGATTGTTACACAGATTAATGCCTCTTCTAAAGGATGATTTTATTCTTAGTATGCTGACCTTCAGGATGTAAGCATAAACTAGTTATATAATTTAAACCACAGAATTATCTTACTGTTTTGTTATGATAAAAATTCCAAATATGAAACTTTCCAGCTTATGTCTCTGTGGTAAAACCAGCTCTGGCAAGTAATGTATCATTACTCAATATGTTACATACCAGCCATAGCCTTCTTGGCTTGTTCCCATCCTTCATGATAGGCAAACCACTCAAAAATAACAAAATTCAGCTGTAGAGCCTCCTTCATGATTAGTAGTTTCAGGATTGTAGCCCAATGTCAACATTCCTTTCACTGATGCTGCAATGATCAGAAGCACATGTTTTTGTTATTCTGGCAAACAAACCAGCATGCAGTATCACCCAGCAGACAGAAACATAAATCCCAACACACAGCACAGGACTGTCTCTTTTCCACAAGTTAGAAGGATATTTTCCAAAAATTATTCCCTTTCAGTGTGATGAATGTTATGCTTAAATCAGGTGATCATGTTGTATGCAGTGAAATGAAAAATTTTAGGAGTCTAGATATGGAAAAATGTGGCAAAATGATGCTGTTTGTAGTCAACCAGTGCTGAATATTAATAGGGATCACCAGCATTAGAATCCAATCCTGTAGATATAGATAAGGAGAGAGAGAGAGATAAAAACAAAAAAGCCAAGTTGGAATTTTCATTGTGTGATACCTTAAACCTCCTGTTATGACAGCCCATGGCATATGTGCCATCCTTCTTCTTGGCAGTGATCAAGGAGTCTCAATCCTCATGGCGGACACCGGTGAGGGATGTTCTATTGGAACAAAAATAGATACACAGTATTTCCAGAGGCAGCTCTCTGCACCAAGCACAATTTCCCTTAACAGCAGATATGGAACACACTCTAATCTTGAGGTCTGTTTTCCCTCTTTCTCAACACATCCCAAATAAGACTCTACACTGACCACAGCTGTAGAGTTGAGTTCACAGCTGAGTGTTCCAAGCCAAGTCGCCCATCACCCTCTCTATAGAAACTAGTACTCTGTGCCCCTGGTCCAGGCAGCTGACACACACACTCTTTGAGATTTGATTGTCACACACACACACACACACACACACACACACACACACACACACACACACACACACACACACACACACACACACACACACACACACACACACACGCACACACACGCACACACACACACACACACACACACACACACACACACACACACACACACACACACACACACACATCTGGAAAAGGCTGTCATAGATTTACCAGCTATGCCCCCTCTGCCCAGACAATAAGGTAGATACTATCACCAGAACACTCCAAAGCCAGCTACTCTAAGGATCTTACAAGGGTACCCAAATATACTGAGCAAAACTAATACAAATGGTAGTATCTGACCAGTGCAACAAGGCTTTCTGAAGCAGCCTTAGATCACCAAATAAATAAAAGTACTCTCAAAGTTTAAAATATTTTCTAAAAGACCACCCACAATGAAATGTTTAAATATATTTAATAATAAATAATACAAGAACATGTAGATACTAAATATATATTTACAATAAATACCAGACTTTCAATCACAGGAAATATTAAACATAACACCGATGGATAGATTCACATAGATACAGAAAAACAGTACTTAATTAATCTCACTGTATTTTCCCAACTGATCTAAAGAATTACTATTCTTTGACTACTTACAAAAGCAAGGCAAGATGAAGTGGGTGAGTCATCCTTCTTTGTCAGTTTTCAAAAACAAACTGCCCTGAGACTTTTGTCCCTTTTAGTATTAAAACATCGTTTCAGTAGTGGATTATAGAATGACATCACATACATCTGGTCAGCTCACTCTGTTTCCCACACTATCCCTTTACCAGAAACTGAACCAGAATCTAGCATATGTGTGTCATAATACATACACAGAGAGCTTTGCTAAGATGTGTTATAGCATCTGGAAGCTTTAAAAACATTTTAAAAACATTCACCTTTCCAGGGTAGCAATTAGTTCACCCCTAAGGACAATACAGTAAGAGTCCTAGTCTAGGTTTTCACAGACATTTTGTCTCTGGCTGCAATCAGAACTGCAAGATACAATCTTTATGGCCTAAACCAGGTAATTTAATTTCAGACTGTTTTTCATATTTATCTGTACTGAAATTGACCTCTTCTCTTCCAGTATCATCTGTTACACTATATTCATTTCAACAGTTACAATAGAGTCTGACATACAAGTGTATTTCTTTTCTGTCCAGCACTGCCCACTGTTGGTATATTTTTAACGCAAACAGCTTTACAAATACTTTTTTCAACATAAGCATCTGTACAAATCAGCTTGATCCCACATGTGGCTGCAAGGAGGCTTGCCGCTATAAAAACACTTACCATTGGTTTAGTCCACTCCAGTTTAATCACTGGAGGATGTGAAGAATGTGTCAAATTGTTGAGCTTGATATTATGTTCTAGTGTGCTGGGGTACTTGCCATTTGATACAGTGCCTTTGACGAGTGTGTGTGTGTGTGTGTGTGTGTCTGTGTGTGTGTGTGTGTGTGTGTGTGTGTGTGTGTGTGTGTGTGTGTGTGTGTGTGTGTGTGTGTGTGTGTGAGTGTACGTGTGTGTGTGTGTGTGTGTGTGTGTGTGTGTGTGTGTGTGTGTGTGTGTGTGTGTGAGTCTTAAACATAATCAAGTACCCATGGTTCAGGCTATGTCTATAGGCAACTATTTTAGCATGAGATGAAGAATTACCTTCTAGATAGCAAGAAACAGATAATGATTTGCAGAAAAATAAAACTTCTTGAGACTGATACACAAAAAAGGCTTGGAATAAATGATATGGGCAAGTGACATCCTGCTGCTGGTAAAAACAAAGATTTGATACCAAGATTTATCTAATGTGTAACAATTTAATAAGCACATAATCATGAAACATGTTATCTCTATTTTTCCAATCCTCTCAGGTAAAGTACTATCTTTCATTTCTCATAATAAGCCATGATTAATTTTGCTTCTAATTTTCTTTTATCAGAGCTGTTCTTAATTGTGTAAGTTTCTTTTTTTTTCACATCCATATCAGTTTACTAGAGTCCAAATAAACAAGACTTACTTAAAGTTAAGATATACTGTATATTTGGATAGTCTGAATCCAGAATTCCATCATATCCTTCACCAATTGGTCATTGCTCCCCTCTACTTGACTGCCACTCTTTAGGAGTTGCTTTCTGACATAAAGGGATTTTGTTTTCTCAAACATTAATACAGACCCCTGGAACCCCTAAAACCAAATGCAAATCTCTCACCTTCAGAGAGAAACAGGGTTTGCATCTTGAATACACAGTTCAATGCACTTGTATGTGTATAACTCACTGAAAGAAAAAAAAATGATTATAAAAAATTCCATTCGCTCCTGGATTTAGTCTGAGAAGTCGTGCTACTGCTGTTCATACAGATTTTGCCAATTGTTTCAACTTTTCAAAGGCCTCTGACTGCCTGGTGTGAGATCTCTTCAGTCTTCTGTTAGTAGATTAAAGTGCTCATCATAACTTCCACATGTTTTTCAAAATGTATTTCTGTTCCTTTTCAAAATGCATTTCTGTTCACTAAAGGATAGGATGATGACTTCTGATGCCAATGATAATATTCAGTTATTGTTTTTGACTCCTAATGGCACACTGAAGGTGCAGAAAGAACAGTTGAAGGTCACCTCTTTGCTTTCAGAGAAAGGGCCTATATATTAGCATTAATATAGGTACACCTGAAAGAGATCCTGAAGATCCCTTTACTTGCTTCCCTAGAACCTATCATATCCTCTGTGGCAGGTTGGGTATGTGCAAGTGTATGTATGGTAACAGCATTTCCATGAGAATGTATGCAACTGGGGAATATTTTTCAGAAAATGAATTCAAATTAAAATACTTCTGGTTAATATGGGCTTAATAAAACCCAGCTCCTGGACCATGTGCGTCTGTATACCAAAGAAGCAATAAAATATTAATCTCCTCTGGATTGTTGAATACACTTGGTTATTGGTTATACTAGTCTCATGTTTGCAAGACATCACTGAAACAAAAATGAAATCAGCAGCACTATGGAAAATAAAAGGCTTATAAGTGAATGAGCAAGAGGCTCATGCTGTAATATTCCTCTCCCCAAAATAAGCAGTAGCAAGATAAAGAACTTTTGATTCACTGAAAGTGTTTCAAAAGTGTGTGTAATCATCAGGGACTTAAATTGTCATGTAGAACATCACATTAACTCTAAAACTAGCTATTCTCTCACTTCACTGCAAATGGTATAGGTCTTGCCTGATCAACAGAAAGGTTTAAATTGGCGGCTATTTTAGTTAACTCATCTGGGGAAACTTTCACAAAAACAAATAACTAACCCCGGGATTCATGAAGATTGTGCCAGGCGCAGGCATAGCGTAGGCGGTATAACGCCAAATATGGCCGCCGAGTGATTCAGGTACAATCCAATTCCACGCGCACTAACAGCGTACGCCAGATCTGTACAGCCCTCGGCTCAGGTATGCTAATCACCCCATGTGCAGTACTGCACCATGCAAATGAAGGTACATAGTGATTCATGAAGTGGTGCAGGCGTAGCGTAAGCCCACAGAAATGTAAACCAAAAAAAAACAGTTTACATTTTTCCAAACAGAACATCGGAGCTATGAAAGCGGACAAGACTCATGTATTACAAAGTTAACATATGCCAATGGCTAAATATACAGCCAATGGCATAAGAAAAGATGCACAACACCTAAAAAACAACATTTAATGTCATGTCCACAGTTACGGAAAATACAACCACAGGGCATGTGTGTGCAAACGGGAACACAAGGAAAATATACACAAATGTCATAAAATCGCAATGTAATACAAATCATGATTTCACCATAATACTCAGTGGTATGCATTGTACACCATAATCAAGCTGCAAGGGTTGCTAAGGGTCTGTGACAGTGTTCGGCGCGGTAACTATGAATTAGTAGTCAATGCAATGCAAATGAGGCAAGTAATAGTGAATCGCAAACGTCCCGCCAGACTAAGGATGTACCATACAGTGCAGCACTACAACACCAAGGAGTGGTTTGGAGGTATACATGACATCAGCAGTGGGGTGTGCCACCATAGCTGTAAGCACATTGGAGCTATGCAAATTCAGCCTGCCCGTTGCTAAGCAAAGCCGCAGGATAGGGGTGGGGATGTAGGTATAGCATCGTTTAGCTGAGAGCACATATGGTGCCTGAAAGTGCATGTGTACGCAGATGAAAACGTGCGCAAAACCTGGTAAGCAGGCGCACGTGCCACGCACCATAGCACAAACAGGAAGGTTAAGGGAAGAAAATAAGGAAATTCCACAGTAGGGTAATTGGAGTACAACTGAGCAATTAACACCTATTAACTCACAGTGGGCAATTGACGGCAGCTAACAAGTCTGCTCACAGCAACCTGCAGAACAAAGATAGGGGAGGTGTCGGATTGCAAAGAAAAGAGAACTGTCATAGCAGAACAAAGCAAACCTGCAGTAGATCAGCCATACAACACATTTCGTAAGATAAGCCAGGTTTTCGAAAGTACAAATGAAAGCAGGCTGCTGGATGCATGCCAGAGAATGGGAGGGGAAACATTAAGAAATGTTAAGGGAAGGGCAAGAGGTAATCCATGGCAGCCAAATGTAATTCAACACCAAAGGCACCACAATAGCAGTACCTGTGGTAAAACACATAAGAAACCCTGTAGCTCCGATGGTACATACCCACCCTATGACATCATCAGTGTTCACAGCATAATAGTATAAAGTGTGAAGGCACATCACACACACCTGTGTATTCCCAAACACTGCACCATCGGTGTAAACAGACGGGGAACTTTTGCAATGTACATGTTGGGAGCTGCCATAGCTGTGATTCATCACCATGTGTTAGAGACTGAAGGAGTTGTGGAGGATGATGCTGACAACCACTGCAGGCCCGGGAGGAGGAGAAGAGTGTTAAGACCAAGGGTAACCTACCAGGGTCTACATGATCTGGAGATAGTAGAGCGTTACAGGGTGGACAGGGACATCTTACAGCAAATAGTTGAGCTGTGCCATCCACGCCTGAGATCCAGAAACAGCAGAGGGGAACCCATCCCAGTGGACACGAAGGTATGTGTAAGTTTGCGAATACAAGCCAAAGGTACCTTTCAAAGGCCAACTGGAGATATAATGGGGATCTCACAGGCATCAGCATCCAGAGTACTACACCAGTTCCTGGATGCTATGTTACCACATGCCAATGAGCATATATACTTCCCCCGAATTCAGGAGGAGTTGGCCAGCAATATGCATCTCTTCCACCAGGTGGCACACTACCCAGAGGTACTGGGTGCGATAGACTGCACGCACATACATATCAAGTCACCACCTGGTGAGCATGGTAGGCACTACATAAACTGCAAGGGATACCACTCCATCAACTGCCAGGTCATGTGCAATGCCCAGGGCATTATTATGGATGTGTGTGCTGGCAGCCCTGGAAGCTACCATGACTCCCACATCTGGCATGCCTCACAGCTGTATCGGATATTTGTCAGGGGGGACATATATGTGCTTGTACATATCTGGTGGAGCCTTGCAGTACTCTCCAGGAACGTGTGCCCACATCTTCATAGCATGTGCCATGCTACATAATATGATCCTGCGGAAACAGCTGCAGCAGAGACATAATGGTGAAGGCCCTCACAGCCCACCGCAGTTGCCAAGGCCATCACAATCACAGAGGGATTCAGACCTTGAACACCCTGTGCCAGCCCCAGTAGGCAGATGGAGGTGTGTCCAATATGCCCACACCTTGGCAAAGAGGGAACGTATAGAACATACACTGACAGTGTAGGCCCCTACGGACTGACACACCTCTCCACCTGCACACACAGTAAACTGGATGGCACACACACACGACCACCTGTAAATTGTAATGTATAGGTGGCCTACTGTGTGAATCCTACATAGGCAGCCCTCAACCATTGCACACACAACAGCTATTGGAACAAGGAATGTCAACACCTGAACAGTACACGCACCTAACAACATATGTTGATACTGTATGTATAGGTTCCTAGGTACATCAGTAGGTACATGCCCGATTGTCAGAGGCCATTCATCAACCAAGACAAACAGTGTCTGCTGTCACCACCACATCGATTAACCAACCGTCCCTCAGTGGAGCAGAACCAATTGCGGGATCCATGTGTGTAATCACTGTTCCCCACACACTCTGCATGGCTTGCCTGGTGTGTTAATGAGGGGCTCCATATAATTAAATCAGGAATGTAATGGCAAAGCATGGGGAGTACCCATGACAGGTATCTGTCACCCCAGCATGCTCCACCTATGGTTGTGTGAAGGTGTAGCACATTATAGTGTGTGGCTCACTGTGACATACATTCCCAATGCTGGAGCACATCCATTAAACAACACTTGGACATACCATTAATAGGTCTCACCCATATGTAAGCAAACTGAGTTACACATTTGATTGCAGTATGGAGTAACAGCTGTATTACAGTCCACATACAAAACACCATAACACGTGTACAAATCCCAGATGCCCAAGTGGTAAATGCACTGACTGCCGTGCATGTTCCCGGTCCCACATCCTGCACTAATAGTACTCCTGTACTAATAGTGCCTGCTCTGAAGGGTAAAATGACCACTGCCAGGAGTAGAACACGCAATCATGTACACAATCACCTAACACTAAGCTACCCGAGATGTACCAATGGCAGGTGTGTATTGTGACAGGTTAAAACACAAATGTGCGGAGTCCAGGAAACAGTATACACCGACACGTACACAATGAAAGGTGAGTTCTCCCTCTCACTCTCTCTCTCTCTATATATATATATATATATATATATATATATATATATATGTGTGTATAAATATATATATATATATATATATATATATATATATATATATATATATATAAAATAGAGATAGAAAGGGTGATAGAGTGATATATGTTGATCTGTACGTATTCACCTATATCTGCAAATATATAGATAGGTCAACGACATGTACACAACCATGGAGGTACAAATAAATAGGATACTGTCAACTATCGAATGTGTCACATACTGACACGCATAATCACGAGGCTTAAAGACTGAAAGACCACAGTACCGGAACACTAGAACCGAGAGTAATATTATCACAATGTTAAGGAACATTTAGTTATCGCTGCCGGTGCTGCGGTTCAGGTAGGTACTGTGTTCAACTGTGTTTGTGATTGCAGTAGTCTGTGCTTGTGTGTGTTGAGGGTGCCATGTGCATTTCCGTGGGACTGTAATGTGTGTGTGTGTGTGTGTGTGTGTGTGTGTGTGTGTGTGTGTGTGTGTGTGTGTGTGTGTGTGTGTGTGTGTGTGTGTTTGTGTGTGTGTGTGTGTTTGCATCATCTGTCTGTTAGTGCTAACTCGGAGGTAGATCATTACGGTAGGTATGGTCATAGCTGTTCGTAGGCATACGGTTACCACCTGTCCCACTTTAAGAGGGACAGCCCCTCTCTGAGCAGTTGTGTCCTGACAAAAAATATTGAAAAGGGCAAATGTCTGAGATTGTAGGACATAATAATGTCCCGTATATTATGTAATAGTTGCATTAAATAGTTATGCTGTATCTAAAATACGGAAATGTTACATGAAACATGATAAGTAGCTAAAGTGCTACAAGATTAAGTATGTATTCAGGATAAAAGTATGTTCTATCCTCTGTACTGACCATGGGTATGTGTCGGCCAGTAAACACCGATGTGTGTCCTGAAAATGTCCCACTATGGCCATTTGAAAAGGTGGCAACCCATGCCCAAGAGGTTCAGTCACCAACACAACTGCAATGAGTGCAAATATCTGTGACAGAAATACACGAGAAAGCTGTCATTTAGTAACATTCCCTTACATATCGATGTATTTCCGGAGGTATTGAAGTATCAATTTCACCTGCATGCTGTATAGAAACCAATTAACAATGGCTCAATGTATATGCCCGTAACAACCATAGTTTCAGTCTACTAAATGAATATATGGAATATGTAGAAATGCAGTCCCCACAAACCTGTATATGCTATGTACACCCACCTACATCTTCCCCACACCTGAAACAATTGCAATACAGACAGTAATAACATCACAGACATCCACTCACTCAATTACATCTACAGAAGTGTTAACATACCTTGTGAGAGACACATTTGTAATGGTGCCATGTGAAATTGTAGCTGTTGTATAATGGAACAGACGGTGATGTTACAGGTTTTGTTTGCAGTAGTCCCTTATCAGACAGTTGAGATGACAGGTACACTCACATGTAGAACCACATACTCTAGCCATCACACACAATCCACGGGGGACATGAATTCTAAATATCCATGTCTCTCAGAAAAGCAGTTGCAATTCCTCACAACAAGACACATACAGGCCATCTCCCCAAAAGTAGGGCAAAAGGGCAATGCCCAAGTGGAGAATTCAATTATACCCCACTGCTGCCGTGTAATTGGGAAATGGAGTAGCTGCACAGCTGATGTGCATGTAATAATTTACTCAGGAACACCAATTGGCAGCAGGATACCACATGTTACAGGTATCGAAGTATATAAGGATGCCTTGCGATACATTCAAACCGTATGCTCATACCATAGAACCGTTTAAACAGTAAAGGTGTAAGAGAGATATTTACAAAGACTCAGAATGCTAACAAGGTATGTAGAACACTCAGTATGTTAGTGTATGTAGAACCTGTTTTGCATTAATTAAAGTGTACGCAATGCATACAGTGGGAAAAGGTATTATGTAGTGATGTCTTGTTGAGCATAGTTATGCTTGTAGAAATTGTGTGTCCTGCTGTGGGCCACAAGGTAAACATCTCATACACCGCAAGGGATGCTACATGAGGGCTTTAAACACAATAATTCCACACCACCCACACTCAGTGGTAGGGTTTGTCCAACAAGTACGCGCCATAGCAGGGGATAGTATATGTTGATATACTGTCATAGTAGGCATGTGTATGGGCATATAACGAGAATAACATGCCTAAGGTGGTCCTGCTGTGCAAGTATGCTTTGCATTATGGGATAATGTTTAAAATATGTGTAATGTACAGTATTGTAGGTAGATATGTCAGATATTTTACACAGCATAACTGTTATATCATGCAAACAAAAGGTATCGTCTATTGGCATGTACAATACAGAATAACAGGATGCATATGGCTTGTAGTCACGGGACACTGTAACAGCATGATAGCTAACTGAAATGGAAGAGCTCTCAATTATCCATGCACAAAGGACATGTAATAGCTTCACAGGTTCATAGTGAGGTACTATGCTGTCTGGCCAAGTCCATGTGTAAGCCCAACGACAGTGTTTTCACTGGTGGCACCTCCCTAGGTTAGTGTCCTGTCTGTGAACAGCAGAGCCATGTGTTACCTGCACCTATGTACAGTACAGCCACTGTAGTGATCCCTGGCGTACATGTGTGTCTCCCATCCACCCATCGAGGTATCTCATGAAGAGTGCTTGTGAGTGTCCCTGCCTGATGTACATAGGAATCCTGTTCCAAAGCATGGTGAGTGTCTGGTTCAGGAATGTCTCCCTCAAGCACATCCCACTCATCGTTGCGTTTGTGCACATATCCATGAGCATGTTGCTCTCAGTGGCTTTTGCTCATGTTGCTTATGTGGAGTATATCCATAAATATTGTTGTGGACATGGGCCCTGTATGTTCAGCAGAGGTCACCCCTGAGTATGCAGTATGCAAACGTGTACAGTCGTGGTGTCCATAGTTGTGCCGCATACGTCATCCTTCGGAGGTCAATAATCCTCATGGTGTGTTAATGTTGTGGTATGTAAAGCCATTGCTGTTCTGTAAGGTACACCCCAAAAGGGATGTTGTACCCTTGAACATGTGTCATATGTCAGGAGTATAGAGGTACAATGGGTGCCTTTGTTCCAGCTACAAACCCATTACAGATAAGGGTGGCCACATAGAAGGATATCCACGCCACATTGGCAATATGGTTATCAAAGGAGTGGGTGCTATATACGTGTGTAGTAAGATCCCGTATAATGTCACATGTATGTAGGGGACTACCACCTATGTGATAGTCAGTGGGTGATTGGTGTAATCCAACGGGGATGTCTATGCACCTTGTGTCATGCAGCTTGAGGCCATGTTATTGACATCAGGTATCTGTCACAGTGACACCCTTATGGAGGGTGTCTGTATCAGCTGGTGGATCAGTCATGGCTCCTTGTTTGCAGTCGTCTGGAAACTTATTCAGGGAAAGTACCTCTGTGCTAGCCTGTACCTCAGGGAAGCATATACCAAACATAAGGGGCCCTATGACCGAGGACTGTGGTACACCAAGTGTAACTGAATTGTAGTAGGTACCACAGTATGCTACACTCATTGTGTGGGTCCTGTCCATGAGCCACTTTGCATAACATCCCGAGACGTAGGGGTCGATGTGCAGGTGGATGTGTATGTTGTCAATACCAGAATGGAGAATGGTGCTGAAAGCCAATGAGAGGACAATGTAGGCTGTGTGGACCCTCTTACCATCATCAACTACCCTGGTAACTGTATCAAAGGAGTCCACCAGGTGTAGGAGCCATAGTCTGGCCCTAACAAATCCAGCCCGGGTGGCATCAAAGGTCTGGAGGCAACCAATGTCTCTGTGAATGACTTACATGATGATGTGCCCCATAGCCTTGCAGAACAGTCCAGTCAGGCGTATAGGGCAATAGTCCCTGTGGTTCATTGTGGTGACACCTATGTGGAGTGTGATAACTGTTGCTGTGCACCATTCAGGGGCCACATTGTCTGATACAAGGCTATTACTGAATCTGGTGGCCAAGTGGGGAGCCATGTCATTCTGAGGTTTGTGTAAATCACAGCCTGGGATGTTGGACGGTCACATGGAGTCTGTGTTCCAGGCCTTAGAGAGTGCAGGTTGGAACTGTGTAGTTGTGACCGCAGGGACTCTGCATTGTTCTTGTATGGATTTTGGCCATGTAGGGAGTGAGAGTGTGTAAATTTAGCATTGAACCTATCTGCCAGGATGTTGCCAATAGCAGTCAGTTTGTAATGTTCCTGCCTAACCGTCGTATGTCAGAGCAGAAGTGGGTATTGCCATTGAGTACTGCCATACCTCCATATTGCTTTGTGGTAGTCCTTGGAATGTGTCGTAGTAATGTTTACATAGCTATCTTTGGAAAATGTGATAAGGGATCCTGGATTCCTACTGAGGCTGACCAGTGAGCTACCCCGCCCATGGGATTGTACTCCACTTTGCAACAGCCTCCACCTTCTGTTGTACATTATGTGCATGGAACTGGACCCCCAGAGTGGTGTCCGTTATCTGGTGGGTACCATCATGGCTCTGTTTGGGATAGCATGACCCATGCAGTCGTGTAAGTGCTAATGAAGTGCACTGGTGTATGTTTCAGCATTTGTAAGTGCATTGTCCATCTGCACGGGTGTGATGACATTTACTAACGCTGTCATAAGACATCTGAGGTAGGCATTATAGAAATCTTGTACTGTGTATTCTGTGAAGTGTGTGGTGCCAGGATGTGGATAACAAGGTGATTA
Organism: Protopterus annectens; assembly: GCF_019279795.1. Classification (NCBI taxonomy): domain Eukaryota; kingdom Metazoa; phylum Chordata; order Ceratodontiformes; family Protopteridae; genus Protopterus; species Protopterus annectens. The sequence continues at coordinate 115,897,383 of NC_056729.1, read as the reverse complement.
GCATATGTTCGGAAACTACCAATGAGGGGATAACCCCAGGTGTGGAACACCAGTCACATGTTGGTAATGTCCATGTCTAGGATATTGTTGGTCTTGGTGGTGGTGTCTATGGGTTGATCCAGCCGAGTGGAGGTTATGAATCCCAGAAAGTGTTGGCCTAATGTGTCGGTACATGAGTAGGTATCCCAGTTAAGTGTGGGGTAGTGTCATTCTCACATCAGTAGTACCTGTCTGAACCCTACTGTCCAGTACACCAAGAAATGAGGGCCGGTAACCATGGGGTATGTTGTTGAATCCATAGCAAGTTACAATGTGTATAGCAGTTCTGCCCACAGTTAGTTGCATGTGGATCACCTCTGATGCATTGTGCTAAGGAACCAGCCTGGAGGTGTGTACATCCTTGTGAAATATGGACACACCTCCGCTGTGGGTGTTCCGGACCTGGTTACATGACTGAAAGGTGTGGTCTGCGTGTAACCGGTCAGTGCAGGTGTGCTTTCCGGAGCCTAGAGGCAGGTCCCAGTCACTGCAGAGATATCAAAGTGGTCCATTATAAGGAGTGCCTTGCCTGAGTGCGTTAGAGATGAAGATGTCAAGCATTGAGTAACAGTACCCCAGGTTTTGCTTGCCTGTTCCTATTCTGGTGGTGAATGTTATTGGAAACTGTCCAAAACAGGCAGTATAGGAGCAGCAAGTGTCTTACATGTTATCTGTACTCCCAGGGCTGACAGGTGCAGGTCATCTGTGCCAAAGCATCGTGTTTTGTTGACCATGTCATTCAAAGCAGACAGATACTGGATGCCTGTGAAATGACAGCAGAAGCATAGGCAACTGCTGAAGTGAAACATTCAGTCATTGTACAGTTGTATCAGTCTGGATGAATGCAGAATGCTTCTCAGGGCTTGGGCAATACCTTCTGGGCTACAAGACCGGGGAGCTATTGCATGTCCCTGTACATGTAGTCCAGGAAGTTACATCTCAGGGCAGTCACACTAACATGGAGAATGACAGTCAAATTTTACCTGGTGAGGTGTGGCATGGGTGCATATGTTATGTTGTGGATCCTGTTACCCGACAGCCAGATGTAAGTGACTATAGCCTTGTGTAGCCTGCTGAGTGGGACATCAGTGTGACCGCCTACAGAGTCACCTATGACCGGTGTGTTGGGTATGTTATGACACCCTATTGGCTGTAGTTGATGGGCACACATGAGTCTGTGGGCTATAAGTAATTGGTGCTGTGTTTGGTGATGGGGGCTGCCTCTGTTGCCTACACAGAGAGTATGGAGAGGTTCTGCAAATGTTGTAGTCATACTATGTGTGGCCTGTGGTGGTGGAGATCTACTGAGACTATGTGATGAGTGGGGTGTGTTGCAAATGTTAAATGTCCCCACATGAATGTCAGGTTCAGTCTGGGTTGGTGAGAGCATTACCCCCAGCATGGCTACATATGTGCATCTCCCACAGGCTGTAGTGTCGTATGTTGGGAGGTGAGCATTGACTGTGTACATGAGACAATTGCTCTATTGCCTCATGTTTGCCATATTCATCATATTGAGAGGCAATAACACTGGTAAGTGACACTTGGACATGCCTGTATATTCAACCATGTCTCACACAAAATGTGAGTTACGTGTGTACAACAGCTGTTCTACTGTAAGCAAGCTGGAAGTATAAGGACATACAGTGTACTTGTAAGAAATGAGTTGGAATGGGTGCTATAGTAATTAGTAGCTCATGAAGTACTTACATGTTCTGAACAAGTGCAGAGCATGAATATGCAATACAGATAGGGTGTTGGATAATATAAACCCACTGCAACCCAAAAGTGGAGACGCCAGTCATAATTGGAGGCACTGTACTATTACCCTGCTGATTATGGTCTGCAAGTCTATGAACCTTTATCAACGTAGATGTTAGCAGTACAGATGTAGATGACAGTACGGATGATTTCACACTGCATAGCATACCTGTGACAGGTCATAGGACATCATCACCCATACTGTGTTCCAGCTACACTGAGTATACTAGATGTACCATTGTTTGTCACAGGAGTGGTCTACCAGTGGCCTGTTGACAGAAGCAACACTACAAAAGGTGTCTGAGTGACATGTGCATATCACACCAGTGGCAGCTACAGTAAAACAGGGTTAATGTTTTGTACTCCCTCCTCATTGTAGCCCATACCACACAGACAAATGGAAGGCATCTGTGTATGTAAGGATGTGAATGGCCATGACCTAGGAGCAATAGCTGTCTTAGTGTTGTGGACAACATACAGAATGGGCTTTGTGGGTGAGGTGCGTGACATATGTGCACAATCTGACAGCTGATAATAGCATTGTCACCGCTAGGTGAATAACCCTGTACCCATTAACTACCACCTAGGCAGCAGTCAACATTATGGACACTGTGTGTAAGGGATGGTGCTGTGCAGTTCACCTCTGTGAGCTGGTGATGTCTCCAGGCCTATTAGGTAGTCATACGAGGCACCCATGTCATGACAGGGTGCCATCCATGAGCATGGAGATAATTGGACAGGCATACTCACCACTCGGGTGACCAATATCAAATCACATATCACCCTTAAGGGGTATTGGCCATGCGGGGATGGGCGATACCAGCCTTCACAATCCTCACCCCCACTATGCAGTATGCTGGCTACCTTGCATAAAGACATGTGCTAGACTGTGATGTTGGACATCTACACGTACATATCCTGATCTGAAAGACATACGTCATGGACAGCCACCGTCCTACTACATGGATCGCCACATGCTGGACAGACCATGTGCCATACATGTTACATACTCCTGCCATATCATGCAACCCTGTCCATCAAAGCTGCACATGTCATCTCTGTCATACATGATGCGATGATCGCATGGTAGATGTATCATTAACTGTCTGGATCAGTAATGTGGCCCTGATGCACATGGCGGTGGCAAAATGGCTGTTGGATACAGCTAGAAAACCTTGCCCATACATGCTATAGTTGATAACCATCCCTGCGAATAATGTCCGGCTAGCCATTGTCCCATGTGTATCACATGTGCAACACAGGCGATATGTGGCAGGATGTTGAACTGCTGTACAGTGCCGTGTAGATGTATATGGCAAAACACATGCATGTAAAGGTTTCTGTGCGCATGTGTGCATTGTCACTGCTCATGTCCATTAAGGCAGTGTATGTGTTGATATGTGACATATACACATCATCAAGGTCAACAGCATTACTGTGGACACATCCAGGCATGTGCTGATAGGTAAGAACATCAGTACAGGCAAACAAACATGCCCACATCAAGACAGCATTCACATCGAGTATGAGCAATGTAATGAGGTGACACACATATATGGTAATGATATCCAATGCACAATGGGTGTTACATGTGTGTGACACAAACATGTCAGTCATGTCAGTGTCATGACGATTTGCAAAGATAACTGTTCATATGTACTAGATGTAATACAAATGTATGTGCAGCTGTATCTCTGTACATCTCTGCGATACTGTGACCTGTCTCCATCATTATGTCTTCCAGATAATGCCTTGTTCATGCCTGCCAGTGTATAGCCGTCTGGAGGATGATGCCCTCATCCTGTACCTTCATGATAACTATGAGGTGTTGTTCAGCTATGTGCCACAGCATGCCCAGCAGCGGGACGACCTGTGGAAGGAACTACGCAAGAGAGTTAATGATGAGGGTGGCCATAACCGCACCAACCAGCAGCTGTGCAGACACTGCATGGACCTGATACGACATGCAAAACAGTGTGCCAATGCAATCGCCAGGGAACAAGGTGGAACAGGTGGTGGTCCACCAACCCAGCCTCCATTCACACCCACCGAGGAGCTACTGGCCAGCCTGGGGACACCCTCAGAACAGCATCCACAAACACTAGCTGCCATCATGGAGGTGGGTGCCTCCCAACCACTGAGCCTGGGGTTGCCTGGTAAGTCACTACTGCACATATGACTATTATATCCCATTTAGTTGCATGTGTCACTGTACAATATGTAATGTAACATCATATGCAAGGTATGTTTACACACACATGACGCATACTATAGTATGCTACTCTGTGTATGCACACATGTGCATACTATATGCTATTGTACAGGTGAATGTGTTAACCTGCACAGTGCACCCTGTAGCTGTCATACAGTCATGGATAATGTTCAAACTGCTGTGTCACCCCTATACAGGTACCTCTGGCTTGCCGCACTGACATCAGTCCATTGCAGGTGAGACAGTTATCAGTATCAGGCATGTTAATGCATATATCTATTCGGCATGTGGCCAGTTAACACATGTACACATAATGTATGGTCCAGTCCTGATATACAGGTCGCATCTGTCATCAAGCACACTGGCTACCAATGTGAAATATCTACAAACTAAATGAAACACCGACATGAAACCACAGTATCTGTCATTGCTAGATGTGTGGACAGCTGTGCATACAATGGTGGAGGTGTGGTTTAATGTAGGCATATGTACTATACATTGGAAAAACACATGTGTGGTACGCAAACAGTACCACACAGTGAGCTTGGATATGGGCAGCCCACAGGATTCACCATTGTGTAATATGCCCCTGCAATGGGTGCACACATTGTGATGTGCCATCTGACAAGTCCCAGACATGTAGTGTTCCGGCTGCAATATTGTCTCACTATCCCATAATACATAACCTACATACTAAACATACACCCCTTTGTCTGCATAACCCTGTGGACAGTGACGTATCTGACATCTATGGGTGTATGTCATATGGGACAACACAGACATGTGAGATAGACAGCCATCATGAACATTTGGCCAACACATGTTCACACATGGCCATGGAGGATGGCCGGAGACATGTAGCCACACAGTAGATGCGATGTGTATACACCCTGTTGCACATTGTCCACACATGTTCCTACTATAGCCTTTGTTGAATGGTTATATAGTCAATGTGGAACACTGGACATCCTAAAAGCCTGTGCACAGCTTGTGGAGGTGTCACTTAATTTGACCATATAAGATGTGTTGAACATCATGACTGTGTCATAGCATGACAGTAGTCACCTGTACAGCTTCCACAGACATAGACACCACATCAGGCCACAGATACCATACATTTCCCTTGCTGCTGTTGGACATCATTGTCAGCCATGAACCTTGTGTGTGTGGTACAAAGATGTCATGTGGGACATGGTGTATTGACAAGTCTGCCATGTGCGGACACGGTTGCCAAGCAGCTAAGACATTTTAGTAGTTGTGCAGGGGTGTCATCCGTAGGTCTTCCAGTGACCTGTCACAAGACACAGCATGATTTAGTGTGTATACACCTCAGCGACATGGGTCACAATCCACAGTAGTTATGTAATGTGTATGCACGGAGTTATGGCTATGCACTGTGTGCGTGTATTACACACTGTATAGCAATATAGACGCCTCATGATGCCATGCAATGGCACAGTGTCTGTACATCACACTGTATAGCAATGTTGACGCCTCATACTACCCTTCAATGCTCATGCACATCTGCTAAAAGTGCTTTCTATCTGTAGGGCATACAGACAACACTGCAATGTGATACCCATTACACCACTGTACATGTGTCAGGACACCATTGTGTCAGACATGTATGCATGTCAATGCACACGTCAGCAGATTACATGTCATACTAGATGTCAATGTCAAGGTCACATCAGCCATGTGTACTGTTAACCTGTGCTGGTCCACTTGGTGTATCACAGGGATGCATGCTTGCTACCATGATTGTGTGAACTGCATGGCTTCCGATATGACACCTGCTTGCTGTTGTGTGCAACCCAGGGAGGTATGCTAGCTACCACTATTAATGTCTGAGCTGCATGCCGTCTGCTGTATCACATGCATGCTGCATGCTGTCTGTCAAATCACATGCATGGTGTGTCTGTGTGTCTTTGTCTGTGTGTGAGTCTTTCTTTGCATTCACAGGTGATGTAGGTGCATTACCCTCCTGCGGTCCACCTGATGTTAGTGTCCTCACAGACACTAGCAGTGATGAACATATGCATGAGGTACAGGCAGGGTTGTCAGGGGCTGAATCTGTGCCAATGGTTGCCATCCCAGCTATGTTCCCCCTCCTTCCCGCACACAGTTCTCATGCCAACACATACCCCATCACCAGTGGCCATAGAGGAAGGACAGTCAGTGTGTGTAAGCTTGGAACAGGAATGAGTGGTGGCTACAGAAGGTGTGTCTCCACACCATGGTGTCAGTGTAATGACTGCAGATGTGCCACACAGGCATGTGGCCAGTGCTGCTCGTAGGAGGACCTCTGGCAGACATGCACCTGCAGGACAGAGCGCAGCAGCCGGTGTCACCAGACACATGTTCCAGACTGTAATGGTGGCACAGGCATGTGCTGAATGGCAGAACACAGAAGGGCTGAGGCTTCAGAGGGCTGCTATCCGTTCTTTAAACAACAACATCCAGACAATGGCAAATGCTCAACAGCAGATCGCTGATGTTCTGGACAGGCGATTGGCTGACATGGTTGGAATCCTTGACCGTGGCATGGCAATCCGCGAGCATGAGCTGTCTGTGCTGGAACATCTGGTAGGAGTGAGGTGTAGGCCACGTGGATGTAGGCCAGCTACACCACCTGGTGCAGGTCAAAGTGAATGACCCACATCACATGCCCACTCCCACAGTGCTGGTAGCAGTAGCAGTGCAGCTCATGCTGCGCTGTCCACACCAGGACACAGCAGGCCACATGGACGTGGCCCTGGACGTTCCCAGCAGGGACACGGTTCCAGTGGACATGTGTCATCAAACAATAGCTAATCTGTACCTCTGCCTGGTAGTGCCTGTGCAACCCCTGGCAGGCACAGGTCATGTGGCCATGGCCGGACACAGTAAGCTGTACATCCTGGTCTGTACAATCTGGAGCTGTCAATAATACCCCTGTGTAGGCTGGACACATGGCAGAACTGTGTGCACACATACACGCACACAGCAGAAACATCTGTAGGGCACCGCAACACCCACATGCATAATGACCACACATGTCCAATCAGATCACCGGCCCTAACCCACACATATGATGTCATCCACTGGTGCAGCTGATGCCCCTGGCAAACATTATCACCCTGTGCATATGATGATGCCTGTGCCGCATCCCTGTCATCCACACCATCGGTGCAGGGACATGCTCATATGGTCTGATGCACAGGGTGAACAGAATAGTGAGAAGTGTATATTACATTTGTTGTGTACTGTTGACACGCACCAGACATACCATGTAGTACAGGTTTAGAATGCATTGTTATATGTTCACAGTATGTGTCTTGGTAACAGCAGTAACAGCATGTTGGTAATGATGCCCTACTTCCCTCCTTAAGGGGTACTTGCATGTGTCAATAAGTAGCAGTGTTTGCAGTTTCCCATGTGTAAATGTGGAGTACTCACAGGCATGTATGGCAATACCAGCATGCTATACGTAGCCTCAACCTCACTGTTAGAAAGGCTACCATTCCACAGATGTCCACACATCTACTGATCCAGAAGCATTTGAGCTGTTTAATAGGCTACAGTGGCTAGAGACGTGACATCCATACCAGGTCACATCACAGTATGGTGACATGGTGCGGGGGGTTTACACAGCGGTCTGGCTGATTTCAACGTTAGAGGCCAGTTGATAGCATTTGGCCTCACTGTGTAGCAGTAATACACTGTCACATTACAGGATGAGAACACGCACAGACATACACAGAAACACACAGTAACATGACCACCCTCATGGGGTCAACAACACTATAACACACACTTGAAAGTGTTGAGGTGAGGACCCCTGCCTATGTGGTAATCACCTTCACAGTACTGTGCACCCACATGACGCGACACAGAGAATGAACATGTACAGCTAGCCAGTAAGGCTGAGTGTGATGGCATCAACAGGGTAGTAGACAACATCACCATGAGGGGTTAGGGATCCTGTCTGTTCTGTATGGTAGCATACACCCTCACTCCATGCACCAGACAGCCATACACACACACACACACACACACACACACACACACACACACACACACACACACACACACACACACACACACACAGACTGTGGAGTCCACAAATGTCATTCACATACAAATAGCTGACGTGTGTGTGATGCGCACACCACCCCTGCCTACGTCTTGCTTTCTACATTGCAGTATGTACAGATCTCTACAACAGTGTACAGGGGTGTGTAACAACTGGGATGTATTCCCCACCATACATGGCATATATGGTCACACAAGCAAATACACATGGCAGTACTGTGAATCATACACCTGCTATATGATGATACATCTGACAGACATGCAGCTGCATTGGCCGCATTATGTGTACCAATGCTACCTTCGGCAATTGTGCTGCTATATGCACATGGGAGGATGTAAGTGTTACAGGTGTCAAGTGATGTACAGTCAGTAACACCCTCACCGCTGTGTAGGTTGTATGTCTTTACCTTCAAGTAACAGTAACATAGCGTACTGTTTGCACATGTAATGGTAGGATGGCTTGTGACACACCTGTGAGCTGTCTTCAGCAAACATCCATCTGCAAAGGTGGGCCACCACTTTATGTACACACATCCATCCATACCTGATGTACATCCTACTGTACTGTCAGTATTTCACCATATACAGGTGTCAATGATGGGGCTGCATTGCAACTGCATGTTGTAGTTAGACACAGATGAATGACATACATTAGCTACTGCACATGCATGGTAGCTGCATGCACACCACTACATGTACATGTGTGTTGGTCCTACATTCCTGTCATGTAGCCATGTTTGTATGCATTGCAATTGGTGGACATGTGTGATGACATACATGACACATGGACTGTTGTATGATATGTTGGTTGTCATGGGTAACTAGTACAGAGGGAATGTTACCTCAGTCAGCATTGCTACCTTATGTACTGTTAGCATTCAACAACCATGGACCTACCTTCCATGTGCATGCGTGTGATTACTGTAGCCACTTGTTTGCACGGAGGACAGCAAAAGCTATGCTATGTACATATGCATTGTGTGTGTGTGGGCCATGTACATATCCACTGCGATTACATGTATGTCATATCCAAACATGAGTGTTTTTTGGTGTACAGCGACAGTCATCTGTCACAGCTGTGTAAGACCCAGGGCCCCTGTTATGTGTAGAGCTGACCTGGTTATGAACTGTGGTATCATTGCATTGCATACCACATGATGGAACCCTGTCAGTACATGTGTAGTCTGCACAGTTGCTGTAGACCTATGTACAGTCCACTGGTTATGAGTAACATGCTGTCGTAGTAATGTATGGCTGTGTGTTGCTGGTCCAAGGACATGGTGATGTCTGAGGGCTACATAGTAGAATGCGGCATTTACCATTGTGATCTGCACCTGAGACATCTATGATGGCTTTTGAGTGTGTACTGGTCAATACATGTGAGTGGCCTTCATGTACATGGGGACAGTAACACCTGGAGTGGTCCATCACGGTCTTATGGCCCACATGTCTGTATCTGAGGTATACGGTGGTAGTGCTATTGTGCATAACTGTGCCATATGCCAGGTGTTCCTCACTGCAGAGATATCTGTATTCACCATTGTTGGATCTGGATTGTCAGCTGTGATCACGAACGCTACACAGCTAGCACTGACGACCGGTGTCAGATGTATGTAGTGCAGCGTTTGTGCTAACTATGTTCACTATCGACACACTGTGCACTTCCATGTTTAGAATCCGTGTGCATACAAGACAGCCCTTCACTACTACTAAGTGTGTGAGCATGCCCAGTATGCTGTTGTATAGATGGACACACAGTACATTCCAGACGGACGTGTGCTACTAAGTGTGTGAGCATGCCCAGTGACACCTTGTGTCGGTTATGTGCCTCTGTGTATGGGCATGACCATTGAAATCCTGTTTAGCGATAGTGGTCATGCAGGCAACAGATGTCAATACCCGATGTCATTATGGATTCCTACATTGAACACACTGGGACTGTCTTGAAGGGTGTACTGTCTGTGGCACGTCTCATATCCATGTAGTGTTGCAATAGTGCTCCGTAGATAGGCAGTTGTCCAGCTCACACCACTGTCGTGTGTTTGTCTACATCTACCTTGGGACAGTAATATCCTTTAAGACTGCTCACTCTCCATACATTCCCTATTGGTGTATTTGCCTTTGCTGATGATGTCATCCACCTAGAAGTATGCCTCTGGGAGTGCTGTGTTCCAGTAATCTCGGTAGTGCGTTCTGTAACTGCGTAATGCTGTAGTGAGATAAGGTAGTTAGGTGTATGTTCAACTCCCAGCCTTGCCAAGTGTGTGTGTTTCCAGCTGCCTGAGGACAGAGTAATGCTTTTAGATGGCTCCCTCTCCATACATTCCTTATCTGTGTCTTTGCCTTTGCTGATGATGTCATCCACCTAAAAGTATGCCTCTGGGAGTGCTGTGTTCCAGTAATCTTGGTAACGCCTTCTGTAACTGTGTAATCCTGTAGTGTGATAAGATAGTTAGATGTATGTTTGACTCCCAACCCTGCCAAGTGTGTGTGTTTCCAGCTGCCTGGGAACAGAGTAATGCTTTTAGATGGCTCCATCTCCATACATTCCCTATCGGCATCTTTGCCTTTGCTGATGATGTCATCCACCTAGAAGTATGCCTCTGGGAGGGCTGTGTTCCAGTAATCTCAGTAGCGCATTTTGTAACTGCATAGTGCTGTAGTGTGATAAGGTAGTTAGGTGTATGTTCGACTTCCAGCCCTGCCAAGTGTGTGTGTGTGTTTCCAGCTGCCTGGGGACAGAGTAATGCTTTTAGACGGCTCCCTCTCCATACATTCCCTATCGGCATCTTTGCCTTTGCTGATGATGTTATCCACCTAGACGTATGCCTCTGGGAGTGCTGTGTTCCAGTAATCTTGGTAGCGCATTCTATAACTGCATAATGCTGTAGTGTGATAAGGTAGTTAGGTGTATGTTCAACTCCCAGCCCTGCCAAGTGTGTGAATGTGTGTGTATTTCCAGCTGCCTGGGGAAAGAGTAATGCTTTTAGATGGCTCCCTCTCCATACATTCCCTATCGGCATCTTTGCCTTTGCTGATGATGTCATCCACCTAGAATTATGCCTCTGGGAGTACTGTGTTCCAGTAATCTCGGTAGTGCATTCTGTAATTGTGTAATGCTATAGTATGATAAGGTAGTTAGGCGTATGTTCGATTCCTGGCCCTGCCAAGTGTGTGTGTGTGTGTGTGTGTGTGTGTGTGTTTCCAGCTGCCTGGGGACAGAGTAATGCTTTTAGACAGCTCACTCTCCATACATTCCCTATCGGCGTCTTTGCCTTTGCTGATGATGTCATCCACCTAGAAGTATGCCTCTGGGAGTGTGGTGATGCTGAAACTCGGTAGCGTGTTCTGTTACTGCGTAATGTTGTAGTGTGGTAGACTAGACAGGTAGGTGCTCTATTCCAAGGCATGGTAGGTGTGTGTGTGTTTGGCAATTATACCCTCTGTGATGGCATCTGTGGGTGGCTAGCTGTGGGATGTGTTCAGTGTGTTTTGTTGCTGACCTATATAGTGTCCACAGCCCGCATATTCTGCCAAGACACTGGGTTGTCAACACATACATTCACCAATAGGTCTGGTGAGTAAATGTCAGCAGCCCTACTCTTACCCTTAATACAGTCTGACCCGTGTGATGCAACAAAACACACATGCCTTGATAGTAACAACACTACATGATGCAGGTGGCACATGTAGTTTCCTTTTCATGCCTGTCTAATGCTTTGCTGTCATGTGGTCCGCTGTTGTGATATAAATGCAATATCTACATATGTGTGTACATGTATATGTGCGTATGTATATTTGTATATGTATATCTGTGTATATATGTGTACAAATAATATATATGATATATGTAGATATAGCTAGATAGACATAGATATAAACATATATGTCTGGGGACATCAGCACTATTGAATGTTTGTGCCGGATGAACGGTACGTGATAACCTGGGATGTATGTATATCTGCCATGACGTAGTGGTAATGCACATCGTCTGTTGTGTGCAGGGTCCTGGGTTGTAGTAGTGTAGACACCGGTTATTTTGATTGCTGGGAAGACCATGGGACATCGATTATGGTGATAGTAAGGCACCTGTTACCAGTTGTGTACAGATCTGAGTGACACTAAGTAGTGGTTATTAATTTGGAGGTTCGGTATGGGTCATATAACTATTCATTAGAAGACTATACTATGCAGAGAGGTTGACAATAGTGTATCCCATTTATCCCCAGGGTGTGATGCAGATACCTGGAGTGTATGTGTGTAGTTAGCCGGGTGCAGGGCACGAATATAGTTGACAGCATGGGAGGGGGATCAGGCATTATGTACGTACATTGCAGAACTGTGCCTCGGGAGTGCTCCTGCCTTAGCACACCTAAGCTAGGGGTGTGTCTATACCTGCCTGGTGACATTGGGAGGGACAACAGCAGTGTTGGGGTAGAAAGGGTGTAGAGGTTTCACAAACAGGTGATGATCAGCATAATCAGCAGATGACATGGCCAGCCCACACCTGAACAGTACAGTAATATGAGCAAGCAGCATACACACAGGTTTCTTCCGCACTCTACACCACCGGTGTATACCTGCAGGGACATTTCACGACACAGTCCAACCAAATAAGAGGGGCTGCAGCAGGCAACATAGACCAACATGTGCAGGTGGCTGAAGGCAGTGGGGATGCGTATGCTGCCGAACATCCCTTACTGGGGTGACATAAGACTTTATAGACCCAGGGTGACTTACCAGGGGCTACATGAGCTGGGGATGGTGAAGCACTATGGGGTGGACAGAGACCTCCTACAGTGGCTTGCTGACCTGTGCCTGCCACACCTGACACATCAAACAGGCCAAGGGAAACCCATCACAGTGGATACCACGATATGTGTTGGCCTGGGTTAACTAGCCACAGGTACCTCACACAGCACAACTGGGGATATCATGGGGATCTCACAGGCATCTGCATCCAGAGTATTGCACCAGTTCACAGGCGCCATGTCAGCACATGCTAGTGAGCATGTACATGTCCTCAACACATGTGATTAGTAGACCAGCAATATGCATCTCTTCAACCTCATGGATGACTACCCTGGGGTACTGGGTGCTATAACCTGCACACACATACACATCAAAGCACCACCCGGTGAGCAGGGTAGGGCCTACAGTCACTGCAGGGGCATACCCTCCAACAGCTAGGCCATATGCGATGACCAGGGCATTAGATTGAATGTGTGTGCTGTCTGCCCTGGAAGCTATGATGATTCTGATATATGGCTTCTGACACAGCTCTACCACACCTTTGCCAATATAGACATCCCCTACAATGTCCTAGTGGGGGATGCTGGGTAACCACTGGTGTCGTGGCTGATGACACCCTGCAGCAATGCACACACACACCTGAACACTCACACCATAATGAGGCGGATGCACAGGCAAGACATGTACTTGAGCATGTGTTTGGGATGCTCAGTTCACGGTTCTGGTATCCAGACACATCCGGTGGAGCCCTGCAGTATTCACTAGCTACATGCACACAATATTTTATGGTATTTGCTATGCTACACATTCTGATCCTACAGTAACACTTGCAGCAGGAACAGCGTGGGGCAGGGCCACATGGCCCAACACAACTGCCAAGGCCTGTACAGGCACAGTGTGACTTGGTGAAGGAACTACCTGAGCAGGGCCCAGTTGGCGAAAGGCCGTGCACAGTATGACCTGCCCTTGGCAAAGAGGCAACAAAAGGCATATGCACTGACACAGTAGGTACCCACGGATGTCCCCTCTGTGACCCACACAGAGTACAATGGATGCCAAACATGACACTACCTGTGCTCGGCCATGTATAGGAGGTGCACTGTGTGCATCTGACATAGGCAGCCCTCCAGCACTGTCCTCAGGACCAGAACACCCCCAGGATACGTCTATCGACCTAAAAATTGGCAGTTGTATTAGAATGTGTATTTACCCATTGCTATGGCATGTATGTGAGCATACAAAAGACTTTGGTGGCCAACTGTTAGGGCAGCAGACAGTACACGTCCATAGTGGCACCCTGACATCTGTAGCACATATGGGGGTCACAATTGTAGCCAGTAGTACACAGGGTGTCCCAACCTACTGCAGATTATGGGCTGAACATCCTGTGTGTCCGTACAGCCCACACACATTCCATGCAGCTGGACAGGTGTGGACCAATACAGACAAATGATATACAGTGGCCTATGGATATGCCCAATGAATGACCACAACCCCCAAAGACACACACAGACTACAGCAGGCCAGGCAGTTTGATGTAGGTTGTGAAAGCAAGGACATCCAACACCACTGTGCTTGTATTTAATGCTGGGATCTTACATACACTGGTATCCCTCCAACCAGCAATTTAGGTAGGTCCACACACTGACATGGAGTACCTGGCATACCAGTACAGTAGCAGCAGATGTGTACAACTGTCAGCTGCGCCCCCCCCCATCCAACCTACACATGTGAGAGTCATGTGTGCCACCCACGGTGCTGTGTAGGACTGTGGATGCAGTTGGATGTCCCCCCATGCTATGCAGACATGTAGCAACTGTCAATGCCACATGACCATTAGCTACCCTGCAGACACAACATGACATCTGTCTGTGTAGAACGGAGGGGTCGGCAACACAGTACTGACTATCTGGACATGTGACACATGCAATACAGTTGTCCATACTTGGCATGCTCACACACATGACGGTATGATGGTAATGTCGGTCGATAACATGCGTAACAGTCATACTGGGCATGCTCACACACACTGAAACACAGGACGGCCAGGCATGCATACACCAGTGGTCTGGACATATCTGCCAGTACATTGCTATACTGTTGGATGACTGCACTGCATGGTGTGTGTGTGGTCTATTGTCTGTACATGTGCCATGGTCTATTGCTAATTCACATGAGCTATGTGCACAGGGTACTGCTACCCACACGTGAATAGGGCGGTTCTTTGTTTGTGGACAGACCGACGCCTTTGGATACGGACTGGGTAAGGCACATTCCAGCTGTGGGAGCAGTTGTGCATGGGTTTGCACAGTGTTAAGCACTGCTGATCTCTGGTTACCGCACCTTTTACCTGTTTAGACTCCACATTTCTTTGACAGTGCACTACTGGCATACTGGTAGACAAACACGTTTACAGCCGCTCGCTCACCAACATTTCTGCTTACATTTGTCACTCATGCTGGGTGTGTGCGATCCCTTGTGATGTGTATAACATCAGACTACATGACTATAGTATTGGGTATGTCTAACCATTTGGCGACGGCAGCCATTCCACTGTACGGACTCTGCGGCCTGTCCAGTGACATAATCATATTATATGCGTGTTCCTCATACGATCTGCTCCCATCTGCCTGATACATGGAACCGATACTCTGCAATGTTGACATGTGAATATGATTTTGTTAATGCAGCTGTCCGGCGAGTAATGCTACTGCATACCAACTGTACATTTTCCATCTTTCAGATTGCACGATGGGAGACTGTAGGAATAACACCTTTCCCACTTTGCATGGGACAGTCCCTCATTAGGCATATGTCATGTGATGATACTCTAGCCATTGCAACTGTCCTGATTAGGGGACATTCTCATATTCTACATGTCTGTAGTGGTTGCTTGTTACAGGTCTTGTATACCTGACACGTCGATATGTTATATGTGGTAGCATAAGCAACTTTACAGCTGCTAGACTACGCTTTGATTTGTGCTGATATATATATTGCTGTACTATGCATGGCTGTAGGTATGTTCTGCCCTGGTACGTCTGACATTTCTACAGAGCAGGTCCCACTTTGGCCATTCAGAATGGTGGCGGCCCTATAGATCCTATATGTAGAGCTATCACGTGTCAAGACAACACATACCCACAGCCAGTTGTCAACTAACTACTTCCACGGTTTGCATACATTCAGGTTATTGTTGTAGCATTATAATTGCTAATACTGTTTCTTATTACATGTAGCTGCTTCTGATACAACAAATTAATGTCTGACACCACTACACACAATATATGGCCTCCTTTCCCGAACTCACAGGCCATGTGCCATAACATTCATTTTGAAGGACACAACTGCCCAGACGGGTGTGTCACTCAAAGGCATACAGGTGTGGAACCTCATCTATTATGCTATCATCTGCCTAAGGTGGTCATCAAATTATGCACTTTCCATCACTAGCTGACCTCAGATACCAATGGGGGTGAATGAACACTGTATCAGGAACACTGCATGACACCCTGTGGGACACATTTAGAGGATTGGTTCTATTAACCAGACACATTGACAGTCACAGAGCATATGTATTCATTCACGTTTGTCGGGGTACATGCCGTTTATGACTCATACATGTTGTCATTTGTCCTTACCTGTATTCCACCACCTGTCCACCTAATATCACTAGTTCCAGAAGTGTTTAGTTGGACTTCGTTACATGCTGTTTCATAACTATGGACATCCATGCTAATCTGGTACACGGCACTGATTTGGTCTCTATGTATTCCCCCGATGGTTTACAGACTATCCGGTAGATGTGCTCTTCAGGTTTGGGACGTATAGGTGTCTGCTATGCCCATATAGGAACATTAATGACTTCCACTGGGCAGGCCTACTACATCTCTGACAACCAGCACCTGCACACTTAAGCCCATTATTGCATACCCATGGTCCACCTACCTGGCACCCCTCTACAGCACTCATGACATATACTTACTGTGAGCGCAGCTGGGGTATGAGCACACCCCTACACATTGCCCACTCTCCCCATCTCAGGACACATGTTGTACGCTTTGTCAACCCATGTATTATCACACTTGCACAACCTACTGTTCCATGTACACCTACATCCTGCTCGCATCGATGACAACAGGTTGACACATACACTGAATTTTTGGGGTCCCGCAAGGGACACGGTTATCCATGTTTAAAGTATAGTCCTTGCAGATCTCTCCCACTGCTACTTTCCTGCCGGTGTTTTGGACAGCAGCAGTGTATTAATCTTTACTGCCTGTCTGTATGTCTGACCGGCCTAGCTGGGCAGTGTGGGGGGTACAACGTTTATTTACTGGACCTCCCAGTCACATATGCCTGGGCTGTATATATGTTACCCCTAATTCCTGTAAAGTAACCTAGTTATGTACATGTGTATATCTACAATGACATATATATTTGTTTTGTGTGTATGGGTATATATCAATACCTGTTATTTGTGTATATATATATATATATATATATATATATATATATATATATATATATATATATATATATATATATATATATATATATATATATATATATATATATATATATATATATATATATATATATATTTATAGATAGATATATACATTTTTATCTATATATACATCTGTGTGTCCGTTAACCTATACATTTCCCAGACATAGACACTTACACATGAATATTGGGTTTTATCTCTGCTTCAACAGCATACTATTGCCTTAGTCATTATGACACCGCCACTTCACTGCAGTGAACTTGTGATCAGTATACTGCACATTATACAGTGGACAGATGTCGCACGTTTTTCATGTCTGGGGTGCCGCTGATAAGTGTGATGTGATACAGTGTCATTCAACCTCTTACTCGTATGCGCAGCCTGTAATTCCTGCTACTGTGTTTGTTTCTGTGCACATTCATATTATTAATGTTAATAGAATGAGTGTTTGTGCTACTGAGATTGTACGTCAACATATTGATGTCTGCATGTAGTTGTGTCTTTCTGCTTTTCTCGGTTTGGGATTGTCACAGCAGAACTCCATTCTGCTCATGGGTGGCATTTAGGTATTACGTGCCGGGCTGCCAGCCCTGATGCACAACGTCTGACAACGATATGCCCATTCACGCATGTCTCCATGTAGACAACGCTCTATCTGGGAATCGCACCTACGTACTAGCTGACCTCCACTGGCCGCTCCATTGCAACTGGCGCAACATACCCTAGCACTCCTGTGTCCTGTGTAGTCTTGTCTTTCTGCTTTTCCCAGTTTGGGGTTGTCACAGCAGAACTCCATTCCACTCATGGGTGGCGTTTAGGTTTTACGTGCCGGGCTGCCAGCCCTGACGCACAACGTCCGACAATGATACGCCCATTCACGCATGTCTCCATGCAGACAACGCTCTATCTGGGAATCGCACCTACATACTAGCTGACCTCCACGGGCTGCTCCATTGCAACTGGCGCAACATACCCTAGCACTCCTGTGTCCATAATCGCATATCCATAGTTTCTCCAGCACACCCGTGTTGAGTTTCCATGCATAACAGCCATTATACTCCTGATATCGCAGCCATGACACACCTTTACACATTGCCCTCTCCAGACCATTGGGGCCCTACACACATTTTGTACTGCCTCATGTATTCACAGGCTCACCATCCATTCATATTTGCACATAAGTGCCTTTCCTGGTGTTATGGATTACGAACAATTTGCATGTTACAAGTGTAGGTGGTTGCAACATGTACTACATTCCGTCTGTATATAATGTTGACGTAGCACTTCAACGATGTTATGGCCACTGGTATAACCCTGCCTCTGGTGTGAATAGCGGTGTTCTACTCACACTTGTGTAGCTTTATCTGACATACGCTGCGAGCAAATAAGTTACTTCCTCTAGATTCCCTTCACAACCCTTATGTTTGCTTTCGTCTTTCAGCATTCATTACACATATATATATATATATATATATATATATATATATATATATATATATATATATCATTGCATATTTCTGTTATGTCTGTGGATATTTATCTATACACACATCTATCTATCTATCTATATATATATATATATATATATATATATATATATATATATATATATATATATATATATATATCTATATATATAAAAGTTACAGCTGTACAAGACAATATACAAGCTATGCTGCAAGCTGCGTGCACCCACACAAGCGCACTTGCATCTACTTATTCTGAGTTACATATGTTTACTGCCACTTCTTTGGGATTACATGTGCCTTATTCTTTATGAAAGTACCACTTTGATTGATGGAATCCGGTTAACGGCCCCATGCGAGACACGCGGTCACCTTTATATGTATAAATGTTGGCTTTATAGCACAGAGGCATTCATTACACAATTAATATGAGCTATAGTTGTACTTGAACTGGGAATGCCTTTACGTTAGGCGGATGCTCTAACCACTACACTATTGTTGTTCTGCCTCATTTATATGTATACACATGGTTCATAGCTACTCTGACATATGCCTCACCGCTTCCCTTACACAGCAGGCATCCATTCTCTTGCTGGGAAAACCGCAGTACTACACTTCCGACATTCCCTGTTTCCTACTGTTCTGGACCCATGCTGCATGTCTACTTACTCCAAGGATTTTCAGAACTCCTATGCTTATAGTCCTCACACATACCCTTGTTTGATTGTCAGGGTGTTCATGTGCTGGTCTGGGTTGAGGCTTGTCCGACTGGTGACTAGAACTGCCCTGGCACTGTTCAAATATCAGACATAGCACATGGACAGAGTTAGTTCAGATTTTAACATTCTACTTGTGTTTACAGACGCAGGTGTTTGGGCACCTCTGACCACATTATTAGGTCGGCACTACATATTATAGGGCGGGGAGTAGTTCCACTACATAATACAGGGTGGGGGGGGGTTCCACATGTTTCCCTTCACATTTAACTATTTCATACATTTATAGATACAATGAATATTATTCTGGACATCAGTTATAAATTCACTACAGGTATGCAATAGTCTTGTCAACAGATGTGACAGTTGGTTGGTGTACATATGTGTACGGACCTCTGTGGTACTCGGGGGACTAGTTTCTACAGTGACAGGGACAAGGCTATGACAAATCAGGGACAACCACAGACACTTCTACCATATTAGTACTATTAACTTCGAACGTGTTGACAGATTCGTATTACTACTAATTTTCTGCAGTTAATTGCGTCTATTACTCTTCATTGTTGTAAGTAGTCATTCTCATTCAACACCTTTCCTCCAAAGGTCACTGGCTTTGTGAGTTATTAAGAGGCTGGCCAGTTACTGAGCACATGCTCTGACCATTGGTAGGGTTGACACATTGTCATATGTACAGGTTGGGATATATTCTGGGGACACCAGATTGTTTAGGCCAATGCATACCCACTGTCAGTGCAGGTTTAGAACATTCATTACTTTCCTAGCTGTGAGCCTATACCTTTAGCACTTTAGTTGTTAGTCTGTTTCTTGTATGAATTACGTATTTTCTATCCTGACGTGACCGCTTTAGGCAACTGTTACGTGCAGTATGGCACATAGTTATTTCCTACAATCACAGGACATTTGGCATTGTATCATTGTTGGTCAGGACACATCTACCCACACACTGACTGTCCCTCCCACAGTGGATCAGGGGGTATCCTGTTTACGTCAGTGCCTTCATCACCCTGTTTCCATGTGCCACTATGAGAATGTGTGCAATATATTCTCTCGATTATTCGTGTCGGGACACGTGCATCACGGGCAGGTGTTTGATCCTGGGTAGTAGGTTCTGCATGACCATCTAGGGCTGGACAGTCTTGTGCACCACTACTGCACATTCCAACTTGTGTCCAGATGTCTACAGGACTGGACATCGTGTCTTGATACCCATTCTAATGTTTACACAGGTTACTTATCCCATGAGGGATATCCAAAAATTTAACAAGACCGATACTGACCATTCTTCTGGCGTTACGAAAATGTGCTGGGGGTTTTACATGTAAGGGATACATAGTTTGCAATCCTGAAACTGCCTAGGGTGACTCAGCCTACTACATATGAGTAGTGGTCACTATGTGTAGATGTGGCTGTGCCAAACTAGTAGGCCAAGTATGGCTGGATTTGGTGGACGTTCAGGTATGGGGGCGGGTTGTGTGCTGTGGAGGGGATGCTGGGTATTCCATTATGCATCCAGGTGTGTTGCATTTGATTTGGCCAGTTCCATCAGGACCAATCTGTGGGTATGTGCCAGTGACATTTCTATACATTTGTATCACACATTTTAATATTCATATGTTTGTGGGATTATGTTCTACAGTATGGCCTGTCTGGTTGTATTGCAGATGTGTATACATGCTCTTTGTGTTTCTTTCTGCTTCACCCACTGCTCCCTCATACACCTCCATTTCACCTATTTTGCATACGACACAGTCTCGCCTTTGAGGATTATAACATTACCCACCCCCCCACACACACATATTCCTGACACTCCATCCATCACTGCTTTGGTTGATGGCCCATGACACGGTCAAGGTAACACATTGCATACACTACATATGTCAGGTACCTGTATGGTTGTGTGGACTACCGTGGCATGTTTCACCTTCCACATACTATACATCACGCACATAGGTACCCGCCCATACTTAACTTTCATGACATGGTTGGTACACCTGGGTAATAGCCGTTCAACTATGACACATCCTGACAAGTACGGCTTGGACCACAGATGTGCGGATTTTGGCCGACTGTTCTGATCATTGGTAGGATGCCACCTTTTCCTATGTTCAGGATGGGATATATTCCAGACACATATCTCATTGTACTGGACAACACGTACCCACAGTCAACGCTATGGATAATACTGTTCCTTTAAGCCTATATGTTGCCTTATTGTTGTAGCAGTTTATATGCTCCTTCTGTTTCGTTTACATGCTTATTCTGTTTCCTGTCACATATGGTATGTTAAATACAGACATACCTATTGTATGTGACTATTACATGCATTGCGGGATATAATTCTGTCATACAGTCACTAGATATTTAAATTTATCGTGGATTTGTTATGGACACATCTACCCAGCTGTGTACTCTCCCTCACAATATGGGTCAGCTGGTGACCCTGACCATTGGGCTGGACGTACCTGTTGGCAGCACGCTAACATGATGTGTTTCACTCCCACTTGGTATAGCTATCTACACTGCGTTGGACTATGGGCACACGGTTTTCAATGTCATTTGTTCGAGGGATAGGGACCTGTTATTCCCTGACGTGCATTTGTGTTTGCTTCTTCATTTTGTGTTTGCAGGAACTGTCTTGCATGCTTTGCATACGTTTCCGTATCCATGGACACTGACAGATGTGATTACTATTGCTTGCAAATTGTTATATGCAAGTATTTTAGGTTGCACGTCGACAGCTGACATTTCCACGCCTCCGTGTGGCACTTCAACACACCATATGCACTTGAGCTCCTTTCCTATGCACATGGCTGTGGCGGCAGTGTGCCTTCATTAATATGCATTTGGCACTACTGTGCCATCTTCACGCCACACGGTTGGCGCAAGCCTAACGCCGGCCTTGCACCGAGCTTTATAAATCCAGGGGTAAATCTAAACAAAGACAGGACAAATTGGCAAATTTTCTCTAAGGCTAACCTTTCCTGGATGCTGGAATAGCCACGTCAGCAACTGAAACAAATTATAATTATTTGAAAATAGCCATGAGTGCATATATTATATTTCAATTTTTATTTTATTTTGTTTTCTTTCCTTTTACTGCTCTAATTTTATACACATACATTTGTGTTTCATATGCTGGAAAATAGTTTTATTCTACATCAATGCACACATTTGACTTAGATTGTGTTTGTGTTTTGCTGTACTTTCATTCTATACTTGAATATTATCTGTATTTTGGCCATTCGCCACTCTATATTGCTTTGTAGTTTACTTTATATTCTTTTTTTCTGTTGCTCCTTCTAAGGATTTTACAAAGATTAGCAGACCTGGCTAGTTAACAAACAAAAGATAAAAAGGAAATCATCAGAATTAACAGTATTATCTGCATTCACTTTTGTCTTCTGAAAGGAATAGATGTCAAAATGCCTATGCTGTTTTTGGTGACATTGACAACAAACTCATGATTTTGTTCACCATACTACTTATAATATCATTATCTTATCATCTATCCTCACCAGTCATTACTAGCAACATTAGTTTTCCTTCTTCATGAACATGACGCTGGATGTGAACATTTTCATAACAGAGAAAAGCAAGCATTGTTTGCATGAATTCTGTGAAGGCCAGGCACCCTCATTAGTGCCTGTAATATTAAGCTTGGATTAAGGTGTAATCTTTTTGAATCCTATTCCTATTGCCTAGAATCTTCTGTCTCTATAACAGATTCATATTAGCTTGTCAAAGGCAGTTCCAGCGAAAGTAAAAACACTGACAAATGTTCATTGCTTTCAGCAAGCATCTGTAGAACATTTTTTTTTTTTTGACAGAGGGAGAAATACCCTGTACTCTCCCTGTGTTGGGACATCCCCCATACCATCCTTCCTAGATGCTGGAATAGCCAAGTCAGATAATGAAACAAATTATAATTGTGCCAATGATACATAAATTATCTTTATTAAAACATTGGTTGATGTTGCCAAATACTTTCTAAACAAATACAATGGTTAATTTCAGCAAGTGTTATTAAAAATCAAGGTACGTATTAATTCTTAATAAGCATAGCATTTTCATACACACATTGGGCAGGATTCACGAAGCCTCCGTGTAAGACTTAACAAGTCTTCACGGAGGCTACAGTTAAACGGGGTGATGTCAGCATGCCATGCATATTCATGAGGGTGTGCTGAATCACACCCTAGGCTAATACGGTCCGTGTAGCAATGTAGGGGGCGTGTCCGCATGGCGAGTCCTGCAAAGGGACACGCCCCCAGAAGAATCACAGTCCCAAAAGGAAACTCCCACGAGCGAGTCCGCGGAAATGTCAAGAAACACAACAGCACACATGCCCCCACAGACTATTAAGCCAACTGAAATGTAAAACGTAAAAATGAACAGTTTAATTTTTTTTTATAATTTCAAAAATGTTTGCCCGTAATTGTGCTCATTTGCGCGGGTGTGCCCTTCGCTCAGCCACAGTTAGCAGTCATTGAAAAAGTACATAAGATCTAAATATGCAAAATAAGCCAAGTAGCAATAGCGTAGCGGTAGAGACATCAGCCAAAGAGGAGACAGACACGGTTCGAGCCCCAACAACATCATTTTTTATTTTTAGTGAAATAAGCACAAAACAATTCCCTGACATATATGTATATATATATATATATATATATATATATATATATATATATATATATATATATATATATATATATATACATATATATATATATATATAATTATAATTTAAGTAAAATGCAATGAAATGGGCCATGTTTTTATGAAGAAATCTGACACAATAAAAAAATAAAATAGTTTATATGTGCCCATAGCTGAGCATCGCTCTAGCAAGCTGAGTATGTTTGCCCGTAGGTGACCAGTGGTTTAACAGGTGTAATATGAGTGCCCGGAGTTGAACAGCACTTTAACATGTTGAAACTGTGTTACATAGTTGCACAACATTTCTCACAGTGTAATATGCATGTTCATAGCCAAATAATGCGTTAACCAACTTAACCCATTTGCAGGGAGCTGCGCAGCACGCTAACTGGCTTGCAATGTTGAGCAGCCTATATGAAAGCCGCCTTTAAACAGACACACCTCCTAGCCTGTCTAGACAGTAGTAAAATTTAAAAAAAAAGCAATGCCCAGGCTCGAACCCAGGATACTGTGCATCATAGTCGAAGTACTGAACCACTAAGCCATGACAGCTGTATTGAAAAATGCAGTATTAGCATATATATAGGAATGAATGGAAATAGAAGCATGACAAAGCAGGTTTTGTGAAGCTGGTACAATTCCAAAATGGCCAATCACAGATAAGTGCGGGAAAAACGGCATATATAAGCCCCATAGGCGGGAATACACAGCATAACTGATTGTGAAACCTATTTGCTGTCAGGATGGCAGGTGTAGGAGAGGGTAGTCGCTTCCGAGCACAGAGGTGGGGTGTTGAGGAGTCCAAATACATGGTTTGGCTCCTAGTCCACGATCATGAGGCTCAACTCATGCAGGGCCAGGTTCTGTGGGGTGCGTATAAGGCAGAGGTGTGGAACCGGTTGGCACATGATCTCACCAGTGCCACAGGCATACCAAGGACTGGTGAACAGGTCCGTCACCACTATGTGGACCTGAAGAGATGAAAGCAGGACCAACTGAACCGTTGGATCCAGGAGGCCCAGCAAATGCCCAACGCCCCACTACTAAGTATCCATGTAATTATGTATGTAAGGAATTATCCTAACTGATATTATGGAGATGTATGTTCCAATATTACTTCATTTATATTACAGCTGCAGGTGTGCGTTTTGCGAATCGGCGAGCCTATGGTGATAGGCTGGAGCGGTTGCGCCACCAGGCAGGTTAGTAATTATATTTCTGTAATTGTTATACAATATAAGTGAGACAGCTTATAAAAGAGTTCAGTGTAATTACATATTAATAAAGTTCAAATAACACTAGAAGAAAGATTCTGCTAGTACTGTATGATTAGATAAGTGATGCAGCCTGTAATCCAGAAATAAAAAATAAACAAGTCTGAAATAGTGATTTCCCACCTGAATTGTAATATCAGATAACCTGCTGCAGCCTGAAAATCAGTGGTAAACAAGCTAAAGACAATAGACATGTGTCAAATACATCCCCTTAGAAAATCTGCCATATGAAACAAGTGAGTCTGTTGGAAAGGATTGTTGTAATCAAGTATGACATGTTAATAACGCCTATAATAAAGTACCATCTTGAATTGTAAAAATAAAACAAGTGAGAGTGTGAGAAAGAGGTATGAATCGACCAAGAAAGCTGTTATAACTTCTGAATAAAGTATACTGCAGTCAGTACATAATGAAATGAATGAGACAGCCACAACCAAAAAGTGAAATGTTTGAAATAAAGTACTGAAGCAGGAATGAGTCGGTCCCACAATTTGGATATGTTGCTGTACCCTTGCAATATGGAGATAGTATGGTTGTATGAAATAATAAACATTCACAGTTGTCTAGAGCCATATAAATGAAATGTAGCAGGATGCTGTACCTGAACATAGCCAGATATGAACGTGTATGAATAAAAATGCAATGTATATTAATGTAGCAGTAACAGTCCCATCACCAACATTCCTAAGGTTACATATAGGAAACTGTACTAAGACCTGTAGGGTATATATATATCTGCAGCTACTAGAGATGTACAGCATATGTATAGGTAGTTGAAGTTGTTAATGAAATATTTCTTCACTCTACCCTATATTCACAAATAATGCCATTCCACAACAAACTGGGTATGTGTATTCACAATTAATTCCGATGGACATTTGTCCTGTTGGTTCAAACATATTTGCATGTACGTTGCTGCATGTGCCCTGTTTACATATCCAAACCTGATGGCCTGTTGCCATCAATCAACTCTGCATGCTGTTGGATTGTGTACTGTTGTTCAAAATATGCATGTGTTATGCTTGCTGTTCAATGTTTGGAATTCATGGGTGTTTGGTTAATGGGTATACTGATGCATGCTGTTACAACTAATTTTGAATGGTATTGTTTGTTACTAACCCAAAATGTCATAAAATATTTCTAAACATAGGACAACAGGGAAGGCAGGTTCCAGAGGACCCACCTCTCCCACCTCAGCTGGCGAATGCATCTGGCACTAGTGCCCAGGCCGGAACCTCCTCTGATGGCCCTGTGCCACCTTCGGGTGGAAGTGCTGATGGGGATGGGGCTCATCACCCCCTCTGCAAGCGTGGCTGGAGGAGACTGTCCACTCACCCTCCAAAGTGTCTGGTCTGTGGTGCAAAGTGAGATCAGGCATTCTGTGCTTGAACCCCTATGCCAGCTTGAGGCTCGGGTTGCACAACTCATGGGTGCCCCTGCTGCCCATCCTACACAGCTCCCAGCACAGCCCTGTCCTGGGCTGTGAAGGCACAGTGGCAACTGCCCATGGGTGGGGATCTCAGTTCCACTGTTGCCATCTGTGGGCTCATGGGCTCGCAATATCCAAACATCCGTCCCCGTCAATTGTGTTTCCCCCCCACATGTCATACTCTGCCCCTGTATGTGTCTTGTTTGTCTTGTCTGTTAACTACCTACCTCCCCAAATATACTTACTTCCTGTACCTCACATTCCCCTCTCACCTGAAAACAAAATAAAAAAGGGCACTCTGTTCCCGCAAAAAAATTACGCCCCATACATAGCTGCTCATTTTGCAGACATGTCTGCTGGACATGTGAACTGGTAATTAAAATTGGCTGTATAACATATTTTGTTGTCCTCACCCCTCTCTCAGGGGTGGAAGGTTTCAAATTTCACACCAAATTACAGACATATGCACAGCTGTTGCTGATAAAGAAATGGGCAGCTATGGGCCTTTCCTATATCCTTCCTGCAAATCCCGAGCTTGTTTTCCTACTGTCCTACCCTCTTTGTGCCCCCTTTTTCACCACTTTCCTATCTCCCCATTTTCTTTTCTTTCAAAGAAATTAGCGCGGGTGTGCGTGAGAGTCAACACTTTTAAGCAGTTGTAAGCGGGTGTGAGCTGGTGTGCGCTTAGCTAAGCATGTGTGCGTGAAGCTAAGCAACAGTGCACATGCGTGAGCACCACGCAAACCAGCGCTAACCCACTTACAACTGCTTAAAAGTGCCTTAGTCACTCTGAATGACAAGGCCTGTAGTCTGCTCAGCAGCAAAATAAAATCCCTCTGTCAGTCTCGAACCCAGGACATTGGAAACACTAGTCTGCATGACTTACCACTAAGCCATGACTGACATACAAGAACTTTGTGCTGAAAGCAATATATCATGAAATAGTAGGACTGAATGTAAAGGGAATATAGGAAGGCTATTACACAAAGCTTTTCTTGTATCTTTACTGGCAATTCTTGTGGATTTGTATAACATTAGTGTGATAAGAGAAATAGTCATGCTAGTCGGTAGCTAGTAGGTAATAATGTGACAGTAGCATCTTGCAAACCACACACACTATCAGAGCAGGATAAACACTGCCATATTTGAACAGGTAAGAGGCCAGACCTCGCAACTGTGACTGATTTACAGGGATGTCCCTGATTTGAAAACAAATGTTAACTGTGCCCCACTGACTCCCTGTGAAATGTACTAACAGTAGGCAGAAAGGTGTTTTATCCCAAGTAATGGTAACTGTCAACTACTGAAAGTATGCACTACTTGCATGTCAGAAATGGTGTAGTAATACATATGCTCAAAATACTCCACAGTCACAACTGCAGAATATCTAAAATATATCACGGGTGTATCCCACTGATATGAACCATTCCCTGAGGCTGATAAAAGATACACATGAGAGTATCTGAGGCCTGCAAGTGTCACAAACTCACAGGCATATCATTCTGTCTGCTGTCACACACTCTGTGAATAGCTGTAGAATAGCTTCCACAACCACACCCACATGTAGGTGTACAACCCACAAATATCAAAGGAGGTATCCAACTAATAAAATAAGGACAGTATAGCAGTTTACAAGCACTGCATGTGCCTGTTTTCCATAACTGTTAGTACAAAGTACAAGGCGCCACTACTGCTCAGCAGCAAAATAAAATACCCTTGTAGGTGTCAAGCCCCACACCTTGGCCAGACCAGACTGCATGCAGTACCACCAAACCACAACAAACATATAAGGAATTGCTGCTGAAAGAAATATAGCAAGCATTACAAGGAGTGAATGTAAATGGAAAATAAGAAAGCCATAGCAACACATTCCAGTAAAGACACATAGCAAGCATTCAAGGAGTGAATGTAAAGGCCAAATAGTGAAGCCATAGCAACAAATTGCAAGAGCCACTGCTGTATACCAGTTACTCCACAAGTCCCACAGGAAAGCACATACTCCCATTTAAACAGTAATAGTATTATTAGGTATCAGTTAACATACACACTGAGAAGAATAAACTGGAGGAAGCAATAGTCAGGTGTCAGTACAACATGCATGTCAGTGCCTACAACACAGCCTGAAATATGAGAGACATACCAACCTTTACACTTACACAACAGTGTCCACAGCATACCAGCATGGTCCCCACCTTGAAAATCTGAAAGGGCTATGCCTACCTAACCTAACATTTTATAGCACTATCCTGAAATCACACTGAGAACTGCAATTACCACACAGCAGGTTGCATGCAATTAGTAAATGCTGGCTAACAATTGGTGCAGAGGCCATCACATGAACATGTGCATATACCTACAAAAGCAGCCTGTACTCCCAGTCCACACATGCAATACTTTCATTGCTACATCGGGAGGGAGAGACAGAGAGAGAGAGAGAGAGAGAAAAAAAAAAAACAGAAAAAACGAAAAAGAGACACAGAGACAGCAACCGAAAATAAAACAATACAAAACAGCAAGCTAACCAGCAGCAAGACATCACAAACAGCAGTGACAAACAAAGGTAATGTAAACTAATAATGTAATAGTCTACATACTGTGAACCCTCCATATGTGTTAGCAGTCTGTATCTATATATATGAAGATGTGCATAGGGCAGGGGACATACTGCAACTGTTAGTGAATGCTGGACATACATATGTATGTAAAGGATGCTATGTGCACATATCAATGTAGGTTGTAGTGCAACGTACAATGTAGGTTGTACAGTAATGGATGTTTAGCAGTATGTTAGTGTGTGTATTTGTATGTGTAAATAAAAAGATATATATGTATATATATATAGATATATATATAGATATATATATTATATGTATATGTATGTATATTTATATATGTATCTATATATAATATGCATATATGTATACATAGATAGAGAGGGATGTAGAAATAGATAGACCCAGAATGATACCACAGTACAAGGACAAAATGATTGACTTCAACAATTGGCTAAGCTTCTGGTGTCATTCTAAGGGGATCCAGTATTTGTCTGCCTGGGACGACATGATCGACAGTCCACGATGCTTTGCCAGAGATGGCCTGCACCTGTCGCCCTTAGGATTCTGGATACTGGCTAAGACTCTTGCCATCTCTATAGTGCCTTTTTCAGGCAAGGTTCAAATAACAAATTCACCACCGTAACCGGTGACATCTGTGCAGTGAAGAGACCTGGTTCAAAGCTCCAGAGAGCACCCCTGCATTACCAGGCTTCAATTCATACCACACCTTTTGGCCACCTAACCCAGAAAGAAGCACTAAAGGCAGAGGCGTGTCCATATTCATTAAGGATATCCACACCTCAAGGCTAGTTGCACAGCATAATGCATCCGAGATTATCCAAGTGCAACTAACTCTGGGCAAGACCACAATCCAAATAGTTCCTTGCTACAGACCCCCCACCATGCCCCAGGATTCACACTCCTCATTTCTTGATACACTGGAATGTATTAGGGTACAACCCAACACCCTAATAATGGGCAATTTCAACTACCTCACCATTAACTGGGAAAACTACTCATGTACCAACTCTTTTGCTCAAGGTTTTCTAGAATTCATAAATACCAACGCCTTGGATCAACTTATTCACACCCCCACCAGGGGCAGCAATATCCTAGACCTGGTCATCACCAACATGGGAAACCGGTGTTCCACACCAGAGGTCAATTCCTCGTTGGTCAGATCCGACCACAAGCTAATCAGCCTAGACATCCACATCCCACCCCCAGCCCCAATTAGGGAAACCATTGTAACAAACTTCTCAAAAGCCAACTTCACACTTCTTAAGACAGAAGTGGCAAACTTCATGACACCCATGCAGATGGACAATAGAGGTATGACTGCCGAATCCTACACAAATGCACTTTATAGGTTCATAGGTTCATAGGTTCATACTAGGCTATCTGCCCGAGGAAATTTACAAGCCTAGCCCATAGTTTTGTGGCTTACGCCACCCCTTTAGTTTGGAGAAACTATGCCCATTATTTTGCTGTGCCTCTGTCGAGCAGTGACACTGAGGTAACCCCTGGGGTGTATCTGCGATCTCCCATCCATTGGTCAAGATTCCTCTTGAACAAGGCCAGCAAGGTGCTCTGCCTCACATAAACCGGGATTTTGTTCCACAGCATAGGGAGTCTTTGGGTGATGAATCTATCCCTCCAGCACGTCCTATTAATAACCGTGTCGAGGTTTAAGTCTCCCGCCCTTGTGGCTCTCAGGGATCTAGATTTTTTGAGATGAAGCATGTTCATCAAATCTGGGTTTGACATGGCCTTGTATGTCAGGCACAGGTCACCTCTGAGCAAGCG
The DNA here is from genome assembly GCF_019279795.1 of Protopterus annectens. NCBI lineage: Eukaryota > Metazoa > Chordata > Ceratodontiformes > Protopteridae > Protopterus > Protopterus annectens. Next base: position 115,866,112 of record NC_056729.1, on the reverse strand, counting down.
GTAAGCAACTGAATATAACTGGAGTTCTTTTAATCGGGCAGCATAAGACAGATTTTTGAGACCCTTTATCCTTTTGGTGAGGAACTTTTGTGGCCTCTCCAGCTGCTGCAAGTGTCGGGTCAGATACATTCTGAATGGGGCATTGTACTCAATCATTGGTCTGATGAGTGATGAGTATAGGGAGACTATGACCTCCCTTGATCTAGATGTGAATCCCTTCATGATAAGGTGGGCAATGTAGAAGGTCTTCCTAACTACTTTAGCAATATGAGTGTCGAATGAAAGGCTACTGTCAACCTGGGTTCCCAGGTCCCTGATAACTTCTTCTGTGGTCAGGGATTGCCACCTATATGGTAGCTAGGGGTAACCTTGTTTTTCCCGAAGGGTATGACTATGCATTTCTTGGCATTTAACTTTAAGCCATGGCTCTGGCACCAGTTATCCATTTCTGTGAGACCCTTCTGAAGGATATCTGTGTCAGATGTGTTTTCGACTCGGGCCCAGTTTGCAATCATCTGCAAACTTTGTCAGCCATAACCCTCCTGTGTTTGCTTGTACTTCAGAAAAGTAGATGCCAAACAAGAGTGGGCCCAGGACTGAGCCCTGTGGGACACCACTTGTGACAGGCTTTGAGTCTGACATGGCACCAGCAACTCTGACCCTGTGGGTTCTGTCACTCAGCCAGTTTGCAACCCATCTTGTAATGTATGGGTTTACATTTAAGTTGATGAGTTTTTCAATGATACCCGAGTGGGGTATTGTATTGAAAGCCTTCGCCAGGTCTAGGTAGGCTGTATGGACTGCCTTTCCCTCGTCAATGGCCTTGGTGACTGTTTCGAAGAAGTCAACCAAGTTTAAATGGCATGATCTGCCTTTGACAAAGCCAAACTGGGTTGGATCCAAAGTCTGCAAATTCCCTATGTCTTTATTTATGAGATCCATTATGATCCTCTCCATGGCTTTACAGATAAGGCTTGTCAAGCTAATGGGACGGTAATTTCCAGGGTCGGTGGAGGCACCGCCTTTGTGGAGTGGGACCACAGTCGCTGTGTGCCACTCCTGGAGTGTATCCGGAGGTGAGACTAAGATTAAACAGCTGTCCTAACTGTGGGTTTAATTCCTCATTGAGTTCATGGAGCACACAGCCGGGGACACCATCAGGTCTCATGGATGCTGTGTTCTTTGCCTTGGAGAGAGCAGTTGTCACCTGGGCATTAGAGATGTTTGGGGGGCTACAATCATTTGGTATAGATATCTCTCCTTTAGGAGGGGGGGAGAAGTTTGCACTGAACCTGTCAGCCAGTATGTTGGCAATGTCTGTAGGATCAGTAATCTTCACATCATTTTGAACTAATTCTGAGCATATCTGGGAGTTTCCTCCTAGGTTTCTGACATAGGTAAAGAATGCCTTATGGTTGTCTTTAGAGTCCTTAGCTATTTTTTTCTCAAAATTAGCTTTGGATGATTTTATGAGAGCTCTTAGCTTTTTACTTATAGTGATCAGTGGTGTCTTACCTTTTAAGGATTTTGCTCTATCTTGTAGTAGCTTTCTCCTTTTGTTGTAGAGTTTGTTTATGGCTGGGGTCCATCAGACAGGATGCTTGCCTTTGGTACAAAGAGTCTTTGTTTTGCTTGGGATTGCCTGATCCATGCAGCCCTGTAGGTGCTGGTAGAAGGAATTTGTAAGTGATTCAGCGATTTGAGTAATGTTTACCGCCAGCTCGGGGGCCTTAAAGGAGACCACACTAGTCTTTAGAAGTGTGAAGTCGGCTTTCGAGAAGTTCTTTACTGTGGTCTTTTTCATTTCGGATGGGGGCGGGATGAGGACCTCCAGCGAGATTAGTTTGTGATCTGATCTTACCAGTGAGGGGTATACTTCCAGTGTTGAACATTGTGCTCCCATGTTCGTGATAATGAGATCAAGTATGTTTTCTCCTCTTGTGGGGATGGTGACTAGTTGTTCCATGGCATTTGAGTTTATGAATTCCAGGAACTTTTGGGCTAGAGTGTTTGGGCTTGAGTAGTGTTCCCAGTCTATATTAGGGTAGTTGAAGTCACCTAGTATGATGGTGTTCGGAGATACATTTATCCCCTCCAGTGTTTTCAGAAAGGCCATGTGAGGTTCCGGAGTTTGCGAGGGTGGCCTGTAACATGCTACAAATTGCAGAGCAGTCTTGCCTATGGTTAATTGCACCTGGATGGTCTTTATAAGCACTTACACGAGTGCATGGATCATGCTATCCCTAATAGAACCAAGATGTTATCCTCCAGACAAAGGAAGCCAGTCTGGTGGTCCTCTGCCATAAACAAACTCTACAACAGAAGAAAGAAACTGTTGCAAAAATAAGTAAAATCCCATGACTGGAGGAACTCCCTGGTCAACCTCGGTAAGAAGCTGAGATCCCTCATAAAATCCTCCAAAGCTAGTTACGAAAACAAAATTGCCACTGACTCTAAAGACAACCACAAATCATTCTATAGCTATGTCAAGAATCTAAATGGGAACACTCAGATCTGCTCTGAGTTACAGCATAATGGCACTAAATATACAGAACCAACTGATATTGCCAGCATCCTAGCGGATAGGTTCAGTGCTAACTTTAACCCCCTCTCACCCCCTAGATGGCCCATCTCTATACTGGAAGAATGCAAAGTTCCTATAATCACGGCTGCACAGGTAAAAAACACACTTTCCAAAGTCAAGAACACAGCATCCATGGGACCTGACAATATCCCAGGCTGTGTTCTACACGAACTACAGAATGAACTGGCACCCTACCTAAGTACCATGTTGAGTCATAGCCTCACCTCAGGCTTTGTACCCACTGAATGGCGCACCATGACAGTTATCCCACTCCACAAAGGGGGAGCCATGACGGACCCCGGTAACTACCGCCCCATTAGCCTGACGAGCCTGGTCTGCAAGGCCATGGAATGTATCATCATGGAACTCATAAACAAAGACATTGGTAATCTCCAGACTCTGGACCCTACTCACTTTGGATTTGTAAAAGGCAGATCATGTCTCCTAAACCTGATTGACTTCTTTGAAGCAGTCACCAAAGCCATAGATGATGGCAAAATGGTTCACACAGCTTATCTAGATCTCGCCAAGGCTTTCAACACCATACCCCACTCTGGAATTATAGATAAGCTCACTAAACTAGGTATAAATCCCTATGTCATAAGATGGGTTGCCAACTGGCTCACGGACAGAACCCACACTGTGAAAGTAGCGTATTCCAAATCCGACATCAGACCAGTGACAAGTGGAGTACCACAGGGTTCAGTCCTGGGTCCTCTCCTGTTTGGTATCTACTTCTCTGAAGTGCAGGCCAACACAGAAGGTCTTTGGCTAACAAAGTTTGCAGATGACTGCAAACTAGGAGCCATAATTGCAACTCTTAATGATGTGAACAAACTACAAAAGGGCCTCACTGAGACAGATACCTGGTGTCAAAGCCATGGCCTGTAGCTCAATGCCAAAAAGTGTATTGTCATCCCCTTTGGTAAAAACTCTGTACCCATGAACTACCACATAGCTGGTAGTCTACTTAATGCCGAAAATGTGATAAGAGACCTTGGGGCACAGGTGGACAGTAGTCTCTCCTTTGATAATCACATCGCCACAGTGGTCGGGAAATCCTTCTACGTGGCTCATCTCATCATGAAAGGATTCTCATCCAGAAAAAGGAGGTCATTGTTCCCCTCTACTCATCACTTATTAGACCCATTATAGATTACAATGCCCCTTTTGGTATGTACCTCACAAGACATCTACAACAACTGAAAAGACCACAGAAATACCTCACAAAGAGGATTACTGGCCTCAAACAGATGCCCTATGCAGACCGTCTCAAAAAACTACAGCTTGACTCCATCGCATAACGCCTACTCAGGGGCGATCTCTGCCTAACATACAAAGCTATGTCAAACCCAGAGCTGTTGGACACACTCCACTTAAAGAAATCCCAATCCCTCTGAGCTACACGCTCTAGGGACCTTAACCTTGTCACCACAATAAACAGAACATGCTGGAGGGATAGATTCCTGTCCCAGAGACTTCCCATACTCTGGAACAGACTACCTATCTGTGTCAAACAGAGCTCCTCATTAGCACTCTTCAAAAAAAATCTTGATGATTGGATGGGAAATGGGAAATTCACCCCGGGGATCACTTCTGTGGCTCTGCTCGACAGGGGCATAGGAAAATACTTTTCTTGGGTGGCGAAAGCCAGGGTACATTTATTGGCTAGGCTTGTATGGGCCCTAGGGCTGATAGCCTAGTACCTACCTATGAACCTATGAACCTATGAACATATATAGATAGATAGATAGAATATGTATATACACATATTATGTAACAGAGACATACATATATAGATATATATAGATACATACACGTATACAGACAGATGTGTATGTCTACAGATATGTATGTATATGAATATCTCTCTCTTATGGCTTATGTTTCAGTGCCATTCAAAGGGGATCCAATGCCTGTCAGCCTGGGATGACATGCTCGAAAAGCCACGATGCTTTGCTAACGACGGCTTGCACCTGTCACCCATGGGCTTTCGGATATTGGCAAAGGCTCTTGCTACCCCCATAGTGCCTTTTTTAGGCAAGGCTCAAAAGACAAGACCACCTGCATAGGTATCACAAGGGATAGGAAACTAATAGTAATGCTACTCAACACCAGCAGTATAAACCTCAAGATGCATGCACTGGAAACTGTCCTTAGCATGGAGAACATCAATATCTGTGCGGTAACAGAATCCTGGTTCAAGGCTCCCAAAAGCACCCCAGCACTGGCAGGTCATACCTCATACCATGCTTGTCGGCCCCAAAACTTGCACCGAAACAGAACAAGAGGGGGAGTATCAATATTCATCAAAGATACACACACCTCCAGGTTGGTGGCACAGCATGAAGCATCAGAGACTATCCATGTGCAACTAACAGTGGGTAAGACTGCCTTCCAGTTCATAGCCTGGCACACACCACCCTCCCAAACCCAGGTAACCCACTTGGCCTACTTAAGAATACATGAATATCTGCAGGTGTCTCCAAACAACAATATATTGGGCAGCTTCATTTACCCACACATAGACTGGGAGCATTACTGTAGCTCCAACACCCTAGGTGTAAGGTTCCTAGAATCCAGACACTCAATTGCTGTGGAACAACTTGTTACCACTCCCACAAGAGGGGAAAACATGCTGCACCTGTTCATCACCAACATGTGGACTATATGCTCCAAACCAGAAGTGCATCCCTCGCTGGTAAGATGACACCATAGACTACTCTCACTGTATATTCACATACCAAATGCAGCCTCTGCACAGAAAACCACAGTCATAAAGTTGTGTAATGCAAATTACATGTATTGAGATGAGGCAGGCTTCACACATGGGAACTATTTAAGGTCACAGGTACATATGTCTATGTGGCACACACATACCTCATGTGTGCACTGACATTACTGATATGATCTATGTCATACAATATTAAGAGCAACACCCCACACACATGGACAAACTGTGACAAAAACACACATGGCATTTGTAAGGTTCAAACCCCGACCTAACTATGCTATGACACTTGAGAGAGACGCATTAGCAGAGCATTCTATTCGCATTTTTGGAGGTTTTCCTTCTCCTGCTATACTTATAGGGTGCTGACATCATCAGTGTTTAGAAAGAGGAATGTGCATCATGTAGTGTGTTCTTCTAGTTGCCAAAAGGGACATTTCTTTCACACAGAATTGCACACACACTAACCCCCCTTACCCAAACACACATACACACAGCATTTGCAGGATTCAAACCCCTACCTAAGTATGTTATGACATTTGAGAAAGACGCATTAGCGGAGCGCACTATTCACTTTACTGGGAGGGTTCCCTTCTCCTGCTGTACTTATAGGGTGCTGACATCATCAGTGTTTAGAAAGAGGAATGTGCATCATGTAGTGTGTTCTTCTAGTTGCCAAAAGGGACATTTCTTTCACACACACTAACCCCCCTCACCCAAACACACACACTCAGTATTTGCAAAATTCAAACCCCTACCTAACTATATTATGACACTTGACAGAAACGCATTAGCGGAGCACACTATTCGAATGACTAGATATCTGTATTTCTCCTGCAGTATTTATAGGGTGCTGACATCATTATTTATATAGAAGTATGTACATCTATTACTATCTGTCAGTTAGGGGGATAGCATATATATGCATCAACAGCCGCCTACTTCAGGGTCAGATATGCACATCAGCACTGCCAGGTTATGTTTTATACCATGCTTTGTGACCACAGGACCTGTAACACACAACACAACCAGTTCAGACCCCCCCTCCCATATCCAGGACACACACTTTGCTTCCCTGGGAACAGTGTAGGATATGAAGGTGTTCACACACACCATTACAGTGGTTAACATCAGGTACAGGTATATTGTGTGGAGGAACTACTCTGGCCTCAACAACATCACCCTACAGCCACTACAATTTGTGAATCCATGTGCTATGGCAGGACCATTCACCACAGCCACAAGGGGGAATACATATTGGACCTGACCATCTGCAACATGGGGACTGTATGTTCCACACCAGAGGTAGACCAACATTGTTAATATCTGACCATACCCAACTTTCCCTGGACATCCGTATCCCATCCCCACCCTCAGGCAAGGAAGTCACTGCAAACAAAGTATTTATCAAAAGCAGACTTTGCACTTGTGAAGACTGGGGTGGAAGACTTCAAAGGACCCATGCTGGGGGATTATACAGGCTACTCTGCATAATCCTTGACAATAGCATTCTATGAGCATCTGGAAGGTTTGCATTGATCATGCTATCCGAAATAAACCCATGACTCCTCCACAACAGGAGACCTGTCTGGTGTACACCAGACATATATAAGCTGTACAACAGAAGGAGGGAGCTAATACATTACAGAGCAATATCCCACAGAGGGAGGATACCTCTGAACAGTATTGGCACGACACTTCAATCCCTCAAACTCATCACGTCAAAGTGTTGACAGTGAAATTGTCCAGACACTGCAGATAAGGCTCCCCTCAGTCTGTAATTGATGCCCAATTACTGTTATAAGTCCTTGCCAACTGTCTTCCAACAAACAAAAGCCACATGGATGTGACATTGCAAATTCATCCCCTGGGATCTCCACTGTGTCCCTGCTTGATGGAGGCACAGCACACTAGCCTTAAACGGTGCCTTCTGTGACCTACTTTACAGAGGCACAGTAGCCTACTGTACTGGGGAGGCAGATGCCAAGCACACTCTGGCTAAGCTTGTATTCCCTAAGGCAAACAGCCTAGTATTGAACTCTACACCCATATGTTTAATTTTCAGATGCACAATATTTGTTGCTGATAAACTGTTTGCAGGTCTTTATTGCCATAGCTTTCCCTGTTTCTATGAACAACTTGTATATCTGTGGAAGATGTTTGAATATGAGAGGGATCCACTATTTAACTTATGTCCCTGCAGTCATTTAACTGTGTGCACTGGGCAGATTGCTGTATTGTGGTTGGTTCCTGGATTAGCACATACAAATACCAGATATGTGTGGCCAACTACTAAACTGAGACATGGCCTAAGTGTGTGAGCATGCCCAGTTCAGGCTTTTCATGGCTTGTTGCCTGACATATGTCTCATTTATCAAAGTGTGCGAGCATGCCCAGTGTGAGCTTTCCATATGTTGAAATCTGCAGTCCACCACATTTGTGGTTGTGTGTGAACTTCAACAATATTTCACATTTATAGTTGTGTGTTGGGAGTCATGTTGTGTACTTACTGCCCAACTGCTTTGTGTCTGAACCCAACAGGGATTATACTGTGCCTGCATGGTTTCCATGGGATAGTTTGCATACAGTTGTCAACTGTAATATCGTATAGTGTACTGGTTCAGTACTTTCACTGTGGTGGACAGTATCCAGGATTTCAATCCTATCGCTGCTTTAAATATTCATAGTGAGCACACCAGACTGGTTAAGGGCCAGTTGTGCACATATGACCATGTTGCATTTTTTTCGGATATGGACTACTTAAACCAGGCTTGTCCAACATTGGTAGTGTATTCCACAACTTGGGTGGACATTGACAAACACTAGCGATGTGCCCTAGGCCATTTCTACTGCTTGTCAGAGAGTGTGTTTGTCCTTCAACACACATTGTTACTGGATTTTGACATGACATATTTCAAGGTTACTATACTGTGCCTCTGTCTACCTGTGACATAACAGTGATACCCAGGGTAAACCTACCATCTCCCATCCACTCATCAAGATTCCTGTTGAGGAGAGTCAATGTGGGACTCTCTGGCTAACCTGTACTAGGAGTTTACTCAAGAGTGGAGGGAGCTTCTGTGTTATGGATCATTCAGTACAGCTTGTCCTATGTATGTCAGTGCTGGGGTTCAGGTCTCTCATGTGCATAGCTCACTGCCATTCAGATTGTACAAGGTGCAGCATGTTCATTGATTCCAGCTTGGACATGGCTTTATACATCAGGCACAAATTGCCTCTGGGCAGGCAGTATGGCACTGTGTGGAGCTGCAGTTTGTTTCATCCGGCAACACATGGCATCTGTTCAAGCTCTTTTATCCTCCTGGTGAGGTACTTTTGGGGTCTTTCCAGTTGCTGGAGGTGTCTGCTGAGGTACATCCCACAGGGGCCATTGTACTCAATTGTGAGGCTGATGAAGGATGACTGAAGAGGCACGATGACCTCCCCTGATCTAGATGTGACTACCTTCATGATTAGGAGGGTATATGGTATGTTTCTGTAACCACTACAGCCACATGGTTGTCAAATGCAAGATATCTATCAACTTGTGTCCCCAGGTCTCTTATTACTTCTAAAGTACTTAATGGGTTAACACCTATGTGGTAATTTGTGGGCACTTACTGTTTATCCACAGGGGATGACTATACACTTTTCTGCAATTAGCTTGATGACATGGCTCTGGCACCAGTTGTCTGTTTCTATGTGGCCCTTTTGTAGGATGCTTGTGTCAGCTGGTGGGTCAGATATGTTTCCCAGTTTGTAGTCCTCTGCAAACTTGTTCAGACACAGTCCTTCCATGTTGGCCTGTACCTATGGGAAATATATACCAAACAAGGGAGGTCCCAGGACCGAGCCTTGTGGGATGCCAGTTGTAGCTGGTTTGTAGTCTGACATGGCTGCAGCATTTCTGACCATGTCAGTTCTGTCCTTGGGCTGGTTTGCAACCCATCTACTGACATATGGGTTTATATTTAAGCTGGTGAGCTTATCTATAATGAACATGTGGGGTATTGTATGGAAGGCTTTTGCAAGGTCCAGATAGGCTGTGTGGACCACATTCCCCTCATCAATGGCCGTGATGACTGTTTCAAATGAGTCAAACATGTTTAAGGGGCAGGATCTGCCCTTAAGAAAGCCACACTGGGTAGGGTCCAGTGTCTGTAGGTCCCCAATATCTTTATTTCTGAGGTCCATGATGATCCTTTCCATAGCTTTGCAGACCAAGCTTGTCAGGATTCTGGGGTGATAGTTTGCAGTATCCATTCAGGCACCACCTTTGTGGAGAGGGACCACTGTTGCTGTATACTGCTCTTTGGGTACATATCCTGTGGTAAGGCTGAAATTGAGCAGTAGTGTTACTTGGCGTTCCATTCTTCTTGAAGTTCATTTTGGACACAGCCCAGGACACCATATCATACCACTGATGCTGTGTGTTTTGCTTTGAAGATGCTGGCTGTTACATCAGCATCTGCAATGTCAGGGGGCCAGCATTCTGCTGGGATAGATATTTGGCATTTTGGGGGGGGGGGGGGTTGCACTGAACCTGTCAGGTTGGATGTTGGCAATGTGTGTGGGTTTGGTGTATTGTTTGTAATATTTGGTAATTCAGAGCATATCAGTGAATTCCCAACAAGGTTCCTACCATCAGTTAAGTAAGCCTTGTGTTTATCCTTAGTGTCCTGTACAATTTGTATCTTCATAGGTTCATACTAGGCTTTCTGCCCTAGGGCATTTATAAGCCTAGCCAGAATGTGTGTGGCTTTCGCCACCCTTGCTATGTGAATATTATGCCCATTTAGGGTTTACTTTACTGTGCCTCTGTCTAGACGCGACACAGTGAAGACCCCCAGTGTAAATCTATGATCTCCCATCCACTTGGCAAGATTCCTGTTGAAGAGAGTCAGTGAGGGGCTCTGCCTAACATGGAGTGGGATTCTGTTCCAGAGTGTAGGGAGTCTCTGTGTTATAAATCTGTCCCTCCAGCACATCCTATTTATTTATGTGTTGAGGTTGACATCTCTCGCTCTCGCGGCTCTGATGGATTTAGATATTCTGAGGTGGAGCATGTCCGTCAATTCTGTATTGGACATGGCCTTGTACATCGGGCATACATCGCCTCTGAGTATGCGGTATGTGACTGCATACAGCTGGGTTGTTGTCAGCCAGGTAGCATATGACAAATGTTTGAGACCCTTTATCCTCTTGGTGAGGTACTTTTGAGATCTTTCTAACTGTTGCAGGTGTCGGGTAAGGTACATCCCAAATGGGGCATTGTACTCAATTATGGGCCTGATAAGAGAAGAGTATAGGGGCACAATGACCTCTCTTGATGTAGATGTGAACTTCATGATAAGGTGGCCAATATAGGTGGTCTTCCTAGCCACATTGGCAATGTGAGTGTCACATGTGGGGTTACTGTCCACTTGTGTCCCTAGGTCCCTGATTACTTCTTCCATACGCAATGGATTACCACCTATGTGGTGATTTGTGAGTACTTTGTTTGGTATTTGGAGAGACATTCATACTCTCCAGTGTCTTCAGGAAGGCTGAGTGGTGTTCCTGGGTTTGAGAGGGTGGTCTGTAGCATGCTACAAACTGTACAGCAGTTTTGCCTACTGTTAGTTGCACATGGATGGTCTCTGATCCTTCATGCATTGTCAGTAACCTGGATGTGTGGGTATCTTTGCTCAGTATGGATACTTCCCCTCCTTTTGTGGTTTGGTCCAGGTTTTGGGGCCGAAAAGCATGATATGAGGTATAACCTGGTAGTGCTGGGGTGCTCTCAGGAGCCTTGATGCAGGTTTCCATCACTGCCCAGACATCAATGTTCTCCATACTGGGGAGGGCCTCAAGAGCGTGCATCTTGAGGTTTAGACTTGTGGCATTGAGCAGCATTACCCTTATGTTTTTTCCACTTATGTTTTCTAGGGAGGTGGGTTTGTCTTTTCAGCCTTGCCTACAAAAGGCACTATGGAGGTGGCAAGAGCCTTAGCCAATATCCAGATGCCCAGGGGTGACAGGTGCAAGCCATCCCTGGCAACGCAGCGTGGCTTGTCAAGCATGACATCCCAAGCAGACACACATTGGATCCCCTTGGAATGACACCAGTAATTGAGCCAATTGTTAAAGCTGATCATTCTGTGTTTGTACTGTGGCATCATTCTTGGTGGGAATAGGATGCTGCTCAGGGTCAGAGTCATACCGGCCTGGCCTGCATAATCAGAGAGCTCCTCTGTGTCTCTTTTCATGTAGTCCAGGGAGGTACATCTCAGGTCATTCACACCAGCATGGACAATGACTGAGTCATATTTGTATTTGCTTTGGAGTGACCTACGTGCTTGTGTTATGTGGCGGATTGTAGCAGCCTACAGGCAGCTTACTGTACCCTTTTCCTTGTTCAGTCTGGTGGTGTCTGACTATGGAGTCACCTATTACAAGTGTATCAGGCATGTTGTTTGTCCTTACGGACTGTGACTGTTTGGCACACCGACTGTGTACTATGTGTTGCATGTGCTATGTTTGGGGGTAGTGGTTGCTTGGGTGTCTGTTTTGGAGGCCTCTGTTGATTTGGTGGTTTTTAATTAGAGCCTCCGGGAATGTTTTTGTGTGTTTATGTCTTTGGATTGCAGTTGTGATAGGTCTATGTGAGACTGGGTTTGTGGTGTGTGTGGTTACCTTCTCCTCCTGACTAGTTTAGACAGTACTGAGTTGAGAGAGCTCAGCCTCCAGTTTGGAGAAATGGTTGCATCTCTCACATATATTTGTATTTCTTGGGGGGAGGAGGGGGTTGTCTGTGTACATGAGGCAGGTGTAACATTGCCCAAGATTCACAGATTCAACTTGTTGTAGCTGGCCTTAGTGGATTTTATGAGTGGCCATATTTTATTGCCATAATACTGATCAGAGATTACTTCCCTTTTTGGGTTTGCTCTATCATGTAGTAGCTTCCTCATTCTCTTGCATGGTTTGGTAATGGCTGAGGTCTACCATGCTAGATGCCTGTGTGTATGGTATTGGGCCTTGGTTTTATTTGGGATTGCATAATCCATGCATTCCTGACAGTGTTCATAGAATGCATTTATAAAGGGTTCTGAGGTGTGGCCCATATTTTCCACAGGCACAGGGCCTTTAATGGATTCCACATCAGTTTGGAGGAGTGCAACATTTCCTTTACACATGTTTTTCACTGTGGTTTTCTGGCCAGGGACTGTGGTCAGGATGTGAATATCCAGTGTGATTACTCTATGGTCTGATCTTACCAGTGAGGGATACACTTCTCATCTGGCCATAGAGTACCCATGTTGCTGATTATCACATCCAGTATGCTTACCCCTCTTGTGGGAGTGGTACGTTGTTCCTGAGCATTTTGGTTTATGGATTCTAGGAACTTTTGGCCTAGGGTGTTGGAGCTGGGATAATGCTCCCAGTCTATGTCTGAGTATTTTCAGTCACCCAATATAATGTTGTTTGGAGAGCTTGATATTTCCATGTGTTCCAACATAGGCCAAGTGCAGTTCCTGGCATTAGGAGGGTAGTCTGTAGCAGGCTATAAACTGGCAGGCAGTCTTAGCCACTGTTACTTGACCACGGATAGTCCGTGCTACTTCTTGTTGTGGTACCAACATGGGGGTGTGGTTATCCTTGACAATTATTGCTAGTCACCCTCCTTTTGTAGTTTGTTCCATGTTTTGGGGCTGTAAAGCACAGTATGAGGTGTAACCTGGTAGTGTTAGGGTGCTCTTGTGAGCCTTAACCCAGTTTTCTTTTACAGGACAGATATCAAAATTCTCCATGCTGAGGGAAGTTTAGACTGCATGCATCTTGCAGTTTAGACATCTGGCATTGGGTAGCATTACATATATGTTCTTATCCCTTGTGATACCTATGGAGGTGGGTTTGTGTTTTGAGCCTTACCTATTCAAGGTACAGTGGGGGTGACAACAGCCTTTGCCAGTATCCTAAAGGCCAGGACTGATAGGTGCACATCATCCCTAGCAGGTGGAGCATCGTGTCTTGCTCAGCATGTCATCCCAGGCTGGCACGCATTGGATCCCCTTTGACTAACAGCAATACTTAAGCCAATTATTGTAATTGATCATCTCATCTTCATATTGTGGCATCATGCTTGGTGTGGGTAGATGTTAGTCAGGGTCATCAAGTTTGCATATACTACATGGTGTTACATTGCTCAACACATGGCAATCATGCCTCAGGTGGTGCTGCAGGGCTGTCTATGTTGGATGCACATACTACACTCCCTGTACATGTTTGATAGCAGGGTGTGTCAACTTAGGCATCCCTTTTACTATATGTGTGAGTCAGAGAGAGGTATCATTTCCTGGGTTCCTACTGAGCCAGTGTATGTGCTATGCTTTGCCGCTTTGCCAAGGCCAAAGCATACTGGGCACGCCTCCTTCTGCCTACTGGGGCAGGCTCAGGTTGTTCCTCCTCCGAGTCACGCTCTGCCTGTGATTGGCTTGGCAATGGGGGGGGGGGGGTTGTTTGGCCCAGCCCTATGCTGGTCCTGCTGCAGCTGTTTTTGCAGAATCATATTATGTAGCATAGCACATACCATGACAATTTGGGTACATGTAGTTGGTGAGTACTGCAAGGCTCCACCAGATGTGTCCAGGCACCGGAACCATGACTTGAGCAGCCCAAACACACGCTCGATTACATTTCGTGTTTGTGCTTGTGCCTCATTATGGCGTTCTTGTTCAGATGTGTGTGCATTTCTGATGGGTGTCATCAGCCACGGCTCCAGTGCATAGCCAGCATCCCTCACTAAGTGACCATGTGGGATGTCCCCATTGGCAAATGTCTGGTACAGCTGCGTCAAATGCCAGATATGGGAATCATGGTAGCTTCCAGGGCAGCCAGCACACACATTCATTATTATGCCCTGGGCATCACACATGACCTGGCAGTTGATGGAGGGGAAGCCCTTGCGGTTAATGTAGGCCCTACCCCGCTCACCGGCTGGTGCTTTGATGCATATATGCGTGCAGTCTATTGCACCCACTACCTCAGGGTATTCCGCTATTTGCTGGAAGAGATGCATATTGCTGGCCAATACCTCATGGGAATTGGGGAAATATACATGATCACCGATATGTGCTGGCATGGCATCCAGGAACTGGTGCAGTACCCTGGATGCTGATGCCTGTGATATTTCTATCATATCACCAGTTAGTCTCTGGAAGGTACCTGTTGCTAGTTTTCTTAGGCCAACACATACCTTGGTTTCCACTGGGATGGGTTCCCCTCTGTTGCTTCTGTGTGTGAGGCGTGGCCTGCACAGCTCAACAGTTTGCTGCAGGAGGTCTCTGTCCACTCTATAGTGCTTCACTATTTCCAGCTCATGTAACCCCTGGTAGGTGACCCTGGGCCTGTACACTCTTCTCCGTCTCCTCACTGTGGGTTGTCTGGCAGCATTTGCATAGTCACCACCCTCAGCAAGTTGCATATGTCTCCTTATAACAGCTATGGCAGCCCCTAGCATTTTTGGTCTGAGTGAAGCTTTTTTAGTTTTCACTTCTAATAGCTTACTCCTCTGTTGCAGTGTCTCTTGAGAGAAACATTCTGCACTGTTGTTTGCAGAGTTTTAAGTGCTAAGCTGGGCTACTACTCTGCCTGTGTAATTGCCTTCTTCTGATTGTTTTCACCTGCTAGCTCTGCCAGTAATCCCTGCTAGCTTCCTACTATTTCCCATGCTTCCTTTTTCCCTTCTGTTTCCTCAGGGGGGGAGCGACGTGCATACGAGCGAAAACACGCTCACAGTGGCTAACACGCGTGCACACATGCTTAGACAGACTAGAATCTGCTTATTCAGGTTAAAACGCGCGCACACCAGCGCTAAGAAGCTTACAGGTGTTTAAATAGGCTCCTACATGCATATTCTGCCTTAAACACGCGCCCTCACACTTCCACACGCACTCTAGCTTACTCTTGCCTACCAGCGTGCACACGCGTGCATGCACGCCCTGCAAGAAACTTTGGTGTTATCCATAGTGTACACCTTCCATTTCTAGGCTTTCCCATGCCTACTTGTTGACACTCCTCTTTCCATGATGTGTGACTGACAGCTTTCACATGCCACTGTGCTCCAATGAGCTGCATTCCTTTCATACATTCCCCCCTGTGATGTCACCTATCTCCTACTCTCTTACTCCCCCTTATCCTACTCCTACACTGCACGGAATGTGCTCATTTCCTATGTAACAGTGCGATTCACTATCCTACCACTCATTTACATAGGATTGCCTACTAATGCTTAATTACATGTCTTACACTCCGCTTCCCCCCTTAGCAACCCCTACTCGGTGGCCATGTTGTTTTAGCCTGCTATTCCCTTCCATTGTAAACTCATGCTTTGCATAAACCCACATTTGTGGGTTTAATATTTTTATTTTTCTGTTTTTTTATAGCGCAGCCCATTTGCGCAGCGCTGAGCTACGTTTAAACATCAGCAATCGCCGAAAAAAATATATATTTTTATTTTATGTTTGCATCAGGGTACATTGCCAGTGGCCACATATTTGGCCATTGGCATGCTGCCTGGGACATTTGCAACCTTTATTTGAAGCTGACAAGGCTCCATTGTTATTTGCAGAATGGTACTCAGTTATCAACTGAGTACATTTCTGCAGATAACACGTCTCTTACATGGGCAGGTTTCTGCTTCCTGAATCGCAAAATTACCTCATTAGCATGCCTTTCAGCTGCAAGTGAGGTAATTAGCATATCCACGCCCTGCCCGTGTAAGAGCCGTTTTAGGTGCTCTCTTACACGCACATTCAGGCTGTTCCTGGATCACGATGGCTGCATGATGTCTTACACTACTCTTAGACTTCGTGCAAGCCATCGTGTATCCTGCCCATTGATTTTACCACATTAATTGCAGAACACAGCTAACAGACCCAACAAACTTGAATGTGTGTGTATATATATTTACCATTACAATTTCACCATGCAATTGCTCGACTATGAAGTATTCAAACAACAGATGTTTGAATACTTCATATTTTGGTAGGTTACGTGAGCGAACGGTATAATTGTGTATGGACTATGCGTTCACAATTATAACGTTCGCTCATGTAAAGGGATTGCGGTACAGTGCGGTTAGGGAAATACATCCCTTTCCTCACTGTAGTGCGATCTTGGAGTTGGAATATTAAGTTAGGGGGGGTTGGGGGGCACAGGTGGGCTTGCCCCTCTGCATAAACGTGATTTTAGGCTAGCTAGTTAGGGAGTTAAGGGAAGGGTGAGATTGCTGTTAAGTGTTGAAAATGTCATGAACGACATTTTCGACATTAACAGCTGTTTTCCGACATTGTGTATGTTCGGAATTGTGTACTTTCGGTGAAACACTTCGTTAATAAGTACACTTTTTTTTAATTTTCGATTTTATGATAGTAAACCTATATGTATATATATATATATATATATATATATATATATATATATATATATATATATATATATAGATATACACACACACATACACACACACATATATTCATATATTTCAAATGTTGACAATATTAACAAATTAATAAAGTCAGAATATATTAATTATACAGATAATAGACTGCTAATTCTGGTTTCAAATGAGCTTTTTCAAAGAACAATTCACAAGCACTGCACCTACATCTCAGATCATTTCTAAATGCTCTCACTTATCCTTCAGTAGTAACTCATAGACATAAAAAAACAGTAGTATATTTTCAAACGTTCCAGAAAGTATCAATAATGGCAAATTCAAAGTATATTTATTGCAGATCTATGATTCATATTGTTTTGTATATTCAGTTGCTTTACCTGTGTCACAGATCATTAATCAGCTTCTTAATTTTAATTGCCATGCAGGCTCATGTTAAACTGAATAAAAATAACAGATGTTCAGCAAATATGCAGACTTAGAACTTCAGATATTTAATTTTAGAAAGACTAGTTGGTGTGTTCTCATTCCTATCCAGTTTACCCACAAAAATATATATTTTTTCTACTGAATCAAATACTTCCCAATCCATATTTGACTTATTCTAACATATCTTTATCTCTTAACTGAAAGTCTTTTTTTTTTACTCCTTAGAGTTTATTCAGGTATACAATTTATTTTTAATTTGTTACATAATCTGGTAAATAATACTGGTAGTAGCACAAATGATAGCTAATTTCACAAAGGCAAGAACTTATTTTATTAATTAATTAATTAATTAATTAATTAATTAATTAATTAATTAATTAATTAATTTACTTATTGCTTTTATTGACTGTGGGAAGGTCTGACTTCATAGAAACCTCATTTCCAACAGAGGCCTGAGGAGAAAAGCTCCACAAGATACAGAACAAAAAGTAAAATGTATACACAGTATAATTAATTATTTGAGTATATGATGAAAGAAAAAAATCAATTATTGTTTGAGCACACAATAGTGAGAAAACAAAAACATTCACAATATACTTAATGAATAGTCAGTATACAAACAAATTGTAATCATGATACAGGCAATGCAGTGCTATGAAGAAACAGTCAAAAGTAGAGCAGAATGGTATAGTGAGCTTTCATAACAATGTGAAGTTGAGGAGAGCATGGTGCATTGTGGTCAACTAGATGTAATAGTACAGGATAAAACAGAAGATCAATGGCCAAGTATATGTTTTAAAATAGAATGAGATAAAGTCAATAAGGATAGTTTAGGGAGATCAGCGAGGGGTGGTGCATGTGCAGAGTCATGAGAACTTTGGGTGTTATTTGAGTGAGAGGGGAATGGAATTCCAAACTTTAGAGTCATGGGAGGAATACAAAGAGTCAGCTGCAGTATTGCTTAATTTAACTGGGTACAGTAAGAATGTGCAGCAGTGTGGAGACTTTTACAAGGGGAGTAAGTCTGGATAATAATTTTTCAGTGTTTGGCATTTTCAGGTTGGAAAATTAGACTAAGAGCAGCATTTCATTATGTGAATATTAGATGGTGAGGTACTTCTAACCAATGTATCTATTGTAGTAATAAGCAGTGATGGGATCTATAAGGTATATCAGCTGAGATTTTAGCTATTTTGTTGCTGCATTTTTCTGCCATGGTTATTTAGAACGTTTATAGGTGATAAATATAGAAACAACATATATGAGAATGGTTTGCCTAGCCTGGTCAGTTAGGAAAGATTTGGTTCAATATAGGGTGGCAATTATTTTTGTATGTTTTGCTGATAATTTGCTTCTTGTTCTGGTCAAATTTCATAGCATCATTTATGGTGACACCTTGGGGCTTGGCATGACTTACAAGTTCAATTTTGGTTTGGTCAGAAGCAATAATGGAGAAGATAGGTTTGTCATTAGGCATGTGCAGAACAAGTCTGATTTTAATGGAATTGAAAGATTCTTATGTTTGGGTTTGAAGTTATTGTAGGTTTTGGCTATGTAGATGAATATGGATTCATTTGCATACTGAATAATGGTAGCATATTTATCTATGGTCTGTAGGTCATTTATAAAAGTTACTTGTTTTGGTTACATTTTTGGGTGCACTTTGTTCAGATGCAACATCAAATATAAATGTCTAAAGTCATCTAATTATTTTTTATAAAGTATAAATCAAAGCTGTCCTTTGAACTGAAGAGATAGCTTACTCAGTATCCAATAGTTCGTGATAAGTACCTGCTAAGATAAAGCTGACAGAGGTTTTATTAACTTCCTTTCAGTTGGTGTCTCAAAATTTAGAAGGTCCTGCCTATGTCATAAGCTTGAGTGCTGATATGTTTATGAAAGTTAATAAATCATACAACAGGTGATAAAAGGTAGTCTGAATATGATAGCAGAATCTATTGATATTAGATTTAGCTGCCAGTTAAAGCATTTTGAAGGATTGTTATCACCTGTGAGAAGCAACACAACGCTTAAGTGTCTAAAATTTCCAGCTGTATCTTGTCCACATCTCAGACATCTTCTTTCTTAAGGGAATAAAAATGACTTTTGAAATGGCAATGAATGCATTTATGTGTCTCATTAAGACTGTGTAAACATAACACAAGGGATAAATTAACACTAATTAACATTTACATTTTTCACAATTTTCTGTAATGTTTGCCACTGTCTAGACTAATGATTATTTGTTGTCATTTTTTTTTGTTTCTTTGTTAGTATAATGGAAAAGTGAAAACAATAAAAGACCATGTACGTCATGCATAACACAATGGAGGAAGTATGTTTTGGTTATCCCAGATGATTCAGTGTCACTGGCTCAAAAAGTAGTAAACATTCTTTTGATGTTGGCAGATCTGAAGGCTGTGAGTTCTATTCCCAGACCAGGATACTGACACAGCATTGCAGCATAATGGAAGTGCTACACTTCTGAGTGTACTTTCCTTTGGATAAGATGTAAAAAACAAGATCCCAGCTAGATGAGTTGGATGTAGCTCAGTCAGATGTAAAAGATCTCCCAGCAGTTGTCAAGAAAAAGAGGATTGAAAGTCAAATTTCCACCATTCAATATGAATACCACCTCAGATCTTCCCTGAATTGAGGGCACTTGCCTAATGCTACTATCATATCAACAAAGAATAAATAAGTGCCGTTCTAGATATCCAGGAAAATCTTTCTGCATGGACAACCATTTGGAAATTTTGGGTACTTTTGATATTTAAAATGCAGGATGTTCTGAATAAAAGTAAAACAGTTATTAAAATTGCAATACTTTAGTTACAGTTAGCTGCACACTTTACTGCTATTCTCACATATATTCTTACTGTGTGAGACTGTATGGAATATTACTGGGATATTTGTTATATTACAAATTTTCCCTAGTTAAATGAATCTCACCTTATTTATTCCGTGAAAAGATGAAACTAACCAAGTGGGAGTAAATAAATGAATACAGATGGGAGACCCCCTCCATGTACTCAGCTGATTATAGGCTTTTAAAAGATGACTTGATTCTTGTGTACAAATCTTTAAGAATTGAGGCATTAGCAGCCTCTCTTGATGTTACATTTCTGGGACATAGTATCAAAACCAAAAATAATAATCTTTATGTGAGAATACGGGATGTAAAAACATCAGTTAAGACCAATAATTTTCATCATAGAGCAGGAAAATTATGGAACTCCTTCCCTAAGTATATAAGGGAAGCTGGTATTGATGAGCTTTTGAAGTTTTTGATAGATAAAGATATTGGGTTTTGTTTATTTACCTTTTCTAACTGGTGGCGAACTCTTAAATGGCTCCTGCGATCTCTGAGTTTGAACTTCTTCTGCACTGAATATTAATTAAGTAAATAAATATGTCAGTTCAGGACTATTCAGAATGAGATGTTTTGTTAAGTATTTTTTTACATTTGTTCATGTTAGAGTTTCTAGACCACCATTTATAATGCGAATACATCCGCTTTCAGAATTTGCGTTTATCAGCAGTATCTACCAAGTATAACTCGTGGGACTTTTGGGTAGGAGCTGAAGTGAATTTCTCCTGCTGGAAGATATCTCTTCATGCAGCTGGATGCACATTTCCCTTTTATCTAAGAAGGCTGTGCAGAAACATTCTGTAAGTTGTGCATACTGTCTAACATTTTACAGCATGCAATGTACTCTGCCTATTCTGGTCGATAACACAATATGTTATGTAATGACTTGTTCACTTTACTTGTGAAAAAGTCCTAAGAAATTTATTGGATACAAATAGCATTTATTTTCTAATATCCTGGTAACATTTATGCAACTCACCTTCACTGTACCACCTGCCCCCATGGGTGCCACCAGTAACAAATGTACTGAGTATAATCTCAAAATGGTAATTTAAATATTGTACAAAGGTATCTATTACATACAAGTAAAATTAATAATTAGTCAACACTCCATGGTGAAGTAACATTGCTAAATTATTACAAGAAAAGCATAAACAGTTGTTAAACACAATGTATGCTTCAATATGTGTTAAGCAGACTTCTGCTTCAGCAAACATGGAATTTGTCCAGTCAGCATCAAAGCTCCATTCTAAAACAGAATATCACTGGCAGCAGCTGTTATAAATCAAAACGTCTGTTTAATACATCCACGTGGGACAGAATTCTCCAGATATTATTCAGCTGATGAAAATTTCAGGAAAAGGCAAATGAATGCCTTAAATCCTTCCCACTGATGTTTACTTATGTGGAGCTTGCCCCTCTGTTTACCTGGCTTGGCATGAAACTTGCAGCAGATCTATATTCTTAGAGCAGCTAGCTAAAAACTTTAAGTAGTACACAAATGCATTAAATATGTTGCCCTCTTCATGAGAAGCTGCTGCTGCTTTAAATAATTCAGTTACCAGCATGTAGCAAGAAATAAATGAAATTAATACAATTAACTAATATCAAAATTTAGCATCAATAATTAAATTGAACTGAAAATAGAATGACAGCATAATGTACCACATGGGCCTTATGTTTGATTCTGGGAATATATCCAAGTTGCTGACTTGTACATCTGCTTATTTCTTGTAAAAATGCAGCTTTCAGTTCAAAAGTCTAACAGTGTGTATCACATCCATTATTACTACATTTAATTTTGCAAATGCTAGAAAGTAAAAACTTAGAACAATTCTTGAACTATGCAGTAAAATAGTCTATGTAACCCACTTTGAGTTAAATGTTTGTTGCACTTATAATTCTAAAAAAATGAAATTAATTAGCTGCCATGCAATTTTCATTTGTATTACTGTCTTCTTGGTATATATTTGCAAGTGTTTGGCTAAACAAGTAATTGTACAACTTCGTTAGTGCTTAACAGATTTTACCTGTAGTAGTAGTTTTATGCTTTATGGCACATTTTTCTTTTATAAACATACTAAATGTTACACTGGCCAGGCAATCTTTTTGTGGAATCCCAAAATACAGGAACACATATGGGATATTAAAGCAGAAATAGAGTTAGTTCGGTTGCTCCCCATTCACGTGAATTCCACAGGAATTGCCCCCATGCTTTTATATTGAAGGTATTTTATATGACATCTTAGAAGAGGTGGAAATAAAATGTTTACATTATCCAAGTTAGAAGCAAGAATGATGTTTAGATTTATAATGTTTATAAAAATAGTTTAAATACATATTTCGGTTGGCAACATTAAATCATTTAAAACTTTTAATGATATTGTGTTGTATTATAATTTACTTGTTTTTATTGTATAAGATGCATACTTTCTGCCTTAGATTAATGTATATTTTTGTATATGGGCATGTATTGATGCATGCATATTTTGTTTGACTAGTTTATTGCATCAACAGAGTCAAATCATCTGTATTACATTTGAAAGGAACGTTTTTTTTTTTCCTGGTTCCTTTAAGAGCCTCGATTGAATTGTTCACATTTGAATTTTCATAGAACATCATTGAAGAATTCTTTATATTAAATGTTCATTTCAATGCATCATTTATGTCCTATTGAAGGAATGTATGGCAAGGTGATTGGAGTTGTTAATAAAATGCATTTATTGGCATTTCTAGCTTTTGCTATGCTAAGCTGTGCTGTCCTGCTGTCTTGTATTGTTATACATTCTGTCCTCATTCATTATAGATGGACATTTCAGTTCACACATACGCACATTTGGAACAGCATGGGAATTATGTATGAAACACAAATAGCTGGTACTCTTACACAATGCATAGAGCTATCTGCAGTACCTGAAGGTATACTTTTCATACACCATATTATGAACTGACTGTTGCAGGCACTTGCACAGTATTAATTATATTAAAGTATAATACACTAGTATTGTTTTGATGTGGGGCAATCAAAGAAAATGTAGCTTAAAAAAGCATGTGATAGTCAAATGCAGATTATTTTTAGTGTTTGTGTGTGTGTGTGTGTGTGTGTGTGTGTGGAGAGTATGAATCTTTGAGTTACATCTGGTCAAAGATACAAATATATAAATAAAAAATGCAATTGTGTAAGCTACGTTTACTGTAATAGTAGGTGTTCAAATGTCACTGCTGCAGTTGTCTATGGCTATATGGATTATATCTTGCCAGGATGTGATGGCTATATGTCTCCAAAGGTCTCTGGCTTCCATCCATATACTTGGACTCACAATGCTGTGGCTTGAGGAAATTAATGGAGAAAACTGCAGTCTGGGCATGAATTTCTTCAGGACTTTCTTGCCCCCAGGAAAGGAGAGAGCATACTTATCTTGAAACCCAAAAATTAGTTGAATTGAGAGATGATAAAGATACTGCAGAAGTGAGGAATTTGAACATCTATTGTTATACTAAATGCAACGTACATGACTGTACTATGGTCAGCATTCTCACTGTTACAGTAACCTATGGCTATATGGGTAGATTACCATAGCTTACCCATCCTGAGAGGAAGAAAGATAGGGTCCAGGAACCCAGGGAGTGTGGTCCTGGCAAAACTAGTCCTAGCTGTTGAAAAGGACTCCAGTTAATAATACTTTGTATAAGTATGAGCAAAGGATGAAATTGGCTGCCACAGGAGCGCATCTGGAGTCCACCACTTTCCAGTATGTCATCAAAAAGGAGAAGAGACTGCTAGAATATATTTTGATTCTGACTAGAATTATTTTACTATGGTGGGGATAAGTAGAGAAAAAAATAACAAGGAACAACCATCAGGAGATTGTCTGAACTGACACCATTGTCCTTTGTTTGTTCCATTATAGAAAGTATATAGCTATTTTGCTTCCCTAAATGACTAAGTACTGGCAATATAACATCTCACTTGCATAGGCCTGTCGAGAGTATAGAGCATTATTTTGTCTCTAGTTTTAAAATTCAGCATATAAACTACTATAGGCATGAATGGAACATTTGCTATATGCAACTCTATCTCTAAGAATAAAACAAATGGGGTTCACACACCATGAGAAATTGCAATTCAGATGCTCTTTTGCAGGTGTCAGAGAGATACGCTTAACAGTCTTCTAAATAAAGAACCAAAAAACTCAGCAAAGAGCTTGTTCAAATGAAGGCAGTTCTGACTTTTCCAGCTCAAGGTAAAGATCCCAACAAAGTGCCATCTGTGTACTAGATGGTCTTACAAACAACAACACCTTTCTAGAACAGTTTGAGCAAATTATGAGAAGAAAGAGGAGGATCCATTGGAAGATATGCTGAAATGGCCGGTGAATGAGTGAGACAGGCAAAAGGACAGTAACTTGTCTAAATGTACAAGAAACCGTGGTACAGAAATCCAGAATAGGCCCTGGTTATTATTTTGGAACCATCTAGTAAATCCTTCCCAATTAGTAACCAAAGATAGTAGCAGGGTTAATTGCTTCCTTTGCTACTTACTTCACATTCTGAGAAACATAGTGCCTAAAATGTATTAAGGGAGAATTATCCAGGCAGAATGTTGTAAATGATTCAAAACTGAGTATATTAAATTCCGCCAGTCATGTGTGGGTAGATCCAATCTGTGAGGAAAGTTGTGGTAATAGTCCTTTGTCAATTCCATAAAAAGAGAGAAGTTCTGTTGTCTTGTCCAAAAGTAAGTCACTGCAATGATCCTTGAAGAGACCTTCTGAATCTTTGGAATGACCCTGGATAACGATGGGAAGGGTGAAAATGCATACAGCAACATTCCCTTCCAAGGGAAATGAAAATCCATCAGTTTTCTATACCTCCCTAAAATAAGTTCTGCTCCAAAAGTTGTCTAGTTATCTGTTTTGGAAGGAGACAAACAGATTTATTTCAGGTGTTGTCAATGACTAGATCAATTCCTGGAAAATCCCCTTGTTCGATTTCCATTCATGAGGGCCTGCCCTAGTCCTGCTCAGCTTGTCTGCCATTAGATTTTGCACTAACAAAAGTGTAAGAAGCTTGGATGGTTAAATAATGTTTCAGAACAAATTAGCTCAGCAGGTATGATCTGCTGCCCCCTGTTTGTTTATACACCAACTCACTGTTGTCTTTAATTTCCTGCAAAGGTCCAGTGGATTCCAGATGATGAAGAGATTCAATAGTACTAGTCTTAGATAACATCTCTTTGACATTAATGTGCCTGGGTCTGTTTGATTTGTTCCAATGATACTGCACTTTTACCCCCCATTGAAACAACCCCCATCCAAAATCTGAATAATCTGTTGTGACAGACTAAACTGGGGTTGGAAGAGGGAATAAGAGACCTGGATTCAGGGAGATCTGCTGTCTCCACCAATCCAGTTCTCTCTTCACAAAACCCAAGACTGGAGTTAGAAATTCTAGAGGGTGAATATGTTGGGCCCACATTGTTTTCAAGAATAACTGGATTTTTGTCATGTGCAACCTGGCAAGAGGAATCATGGAATCATAGATGCCATGAAACCTAGATTCCTGAAATACTCTCTGCCTGAAGTCTGAGACTGATTTGAGAAGTACAGGAATATTTCCAGATACAGGTCTACTTTCTGCTGGGTTAGGATCAGAACCGGATCCAGCACTAGACAACCAAGGCAGTTGCCTAGGGCCCACTGGCTGGCTGCTAGCTAGGAGATGCCTATGACCAGGGGACACCACAACATTTTCTTTTAATTAAAAAAAAAAATGAAATTTCTCTTTAAGGATGCACTCTGCATCGCACACAAACACTTAACTTTCCCCTTCCCTGCCTGCATGTATTACAATACATGCAGTGACATTTTGCATGCATGACACATACACACTTAACTTTCCCTATTACACTTAACTTTCCTTCCTGCCTGCATGTATTACAATACATGCAGTGACATTTTGCGTGCATGACACATACACACTTAACTTTCCCTATTACACTTAACTTTCCCCTTCCCTGCCTGCATGTATTACAATACATGCAGTGACATTTTGCATGCATGACACATACACACTTAACTTTCCCTATTACACTTAACTTTCCCCTTCCCTGCCTGCATGTATTACAATACATGCAGTGACATTTTGCGTGCATGACACATACACACTTAACTTTCCCTACTACACTTAACTTTCCCCTTCCCTGCCTGCATGTATTACAATACATGCAGTGACATTTTGCGTGCATGACACATACACACTTAACTTTCCCTTCTCCTTCTCTTCTGCTGCTGTGGAATTCAAATATGGAACAACTCTCTTCTCTTCGCTTATGCAGAATCCAACTCTGATATGGTAAGTGTATAGAGAGATGTGTGTGTGTGGGGGGGTGGGAGTGTGTGTGTGTGTGTGTGTGTGTGTGTGTGTGTGTGTGTGTGTGTGTGTGTGTGTGTGTGTGTGTGTGTGTGTGTGTGTGTGCGTGTGTGCGTGTGTGCATGTGTGTGTGTGCGTGTGTGTGCGTGTGTGCGTGTGTGTGTGAAATGCCCAAAATTCAACTGACAGGTTAGTTAATTAACTTGCTCAGGCTCAAACCCTATAATTTGGTTACAGGGGAGAAAAGTTGGAATCCTTTATAACAACTACCAGAGTGTCAGTTGTCAGGGTGCATATTAAAGGAATGTGCATTTCATTGTGTTTTTCTGGAATGTGAGTTTCATTGTATTTTCATGAAATTGAGATTCAGTGCACTTTCTTTGAGTTTCAGTGCATTTTCAAGGAACTGTGAGTTTCAAGGGAAGAGAAGTTTACTGTTGTACATGCTAGGTATGTTTTCAATGGCTGTTAGTGTTTGTGCTATAGAATTTGAAAACAGTTTCAGCAGCACAAGAAGTACCATGCTGGCTGCGGATTCTACCCACTCCATGCTGATGGAGTGCTAATACTGTGGTATATTGTGCTAATACTGTGGTATTCTTTTAGAGTATTGGGGTGCTGTGCTCCAAGTGTGTCCTCCTTTGGATCAGAGGCCTAGTAACTATGAAACTGCTGTAGGTTTGCCAGCCATTCCCTATTGCAATATTACCATACCAGCTTACCATTTTTTTTAATGCAACATAGGCAATTTATTCTTCATGGGCAGCAGGCGCTGAATTTGTACATGAAATGCTGAAATATAAAGTTGTTTGTCAGCAGTAAATTCTTCATTAGTTACAGATATCTTTAATGTGGAATTATTCAAATGACTTTCACTTCTGCTAAGATTGTGCATATTGACTGACATTGGTGGATTGTAATGACAAAAGCTTGAGTAGCCTTTTATGGTTGAAATGTTCTGAAATGGGTAGCTTTATCATTAGTGGTTCATATGTTTTGTTTCATTGCATACTGAAAAAATATTAACACTACAAATTTAAAACACACTCTAATAAGTGGTGCTGTATAATACAAGGAATGTAATTTAATACAATCAGTAAGGTGAATCCAAGAACATAAACATGTATGCATGTTCCTAAAAATCTGTGTATTTGGTTTGAAAAAAGCCCCTCAGTTGAGCTTAATCTGCTAATGACCAGATGCATTTTCTTTGAATGTGGGTTTCACTGCTGTTTCAAAGAATACAAATTCCATGGCAGAGTTTACACTTCATGCTGTCTGTTTACATTGTGACTCCATATTGTTGTGTTTAGCAAAATGGCTACCAGTGTTTGTGCTATAAAATTTGAAATAAAAGTTTTAAATTAAATTCAAATATCTGTAATAATTGTAGAAGTAAAGAAGAAAATAATATGCACACTAACGGGTTTGATCAGTGTTTATGGTAAATGGGGAGAAATTGGCAAGTGATTGGATACAGGAATGGATGTGGGACGGGGGGGGGGGCTTGGTGGAATGCTTCTGTGGATGGGAGTTGATTCATTACCCTGCCTTGGGCCCTATTTCACCATGATCCATCTCTGGTTAGGAATGCCTTTTGTATGGAAGAAGCTAAAAGACATCATCACAATACAATTATGAGAGATGGAATTAAGTAGTATTTTTAGTTTTTGATATGAAAGTCCACATTAATGATGGTTTTTAACATAAGAAAGGGGCTCCTGACACCTGGGAAAAGACTTTGCAAAGATAAGTAAGTCATTTAAATAAAAAGATATGTGGATACCCTGCAGTCTGCAGTGGGTTAACACAGGAGCTGAACATTTTGCAATTACCTTGGAAGTGTAAATAACCCAAAGGGAAATGCAGAAAATGGATAAATGACAACGGCAAAGGAAATCTGATGAAAGGTTTGAACTCTGTAATAGCTGGAATGTCACATTAAGCATCTTTTAAGTCTAGAAAGGGGATGTGATGTAACAGACTTTGTAGGATCAACATATTCAGTTTTGGTACATTCACAAAAATACAGAGAAAGGACAGGTCAAGAACTGGTCTCCGTGAAGGATATTTCTTTGGTACTAGAGATATTCTGGAATAGAATCATTTTCACCTTTAGGTTTGTGGCACTGATTCTATAACTCCCAAAGAAAGCATGCATTAAAGAACCTGAGGAAAAAATGATGTTTTGTTCAGAGGATTATGGGTGAATTCTGCAAAAAGGAGCTATGGCCATTCAGTGCCATTTGTAATCCTGTTGAATGACTGTCATAATCCATTTGTCTGAAACAACCTGCTACCAAAATGGAACATTGAGAGCCATTTTGTGGGACAGATATGAAGGAGAGGAATGAGTAGGTGGGAGGAGGAGGAAGAATACTAGCATAATCCTTCTGTAGTAGAGGCTTGTTCCATTTTGTGAAAGAATCCCGGCTTCTTTTTAGACTTCTTTTACCATTTCTTGTTAGACCCCTATTTGCTGGGAGCTTGAAGAGATTTTTTGTTTTGATTTTTGAAATAAAGAACCAGGGGATTTGAAGCACTTAGGAAAAAAGGGAGCAGAAAATCATAGTAGCACCCAGAATCAATGTATTTCTTCCATCAAGCTGTTTGAGAACCTGAGTAGCAGATGGCACAAATAAAACCTTCCCATCAAAAGCAAAATTCAAAGTCTCAGATTTTACTTCTTCTTCTCCTGAAAACTTTAGGTTAAGTACCCAGGCAAAGCATCTCATCATATTAGTAGTTCTAGCCCTGAGAACATGACAGCACAACCTTTAAAGAATGTTTAGACACTTGAGAAAGACAGTAATAATAGGATACAGAAATTACATACATTCTAAAGGTAAAGTATCAGAATAAAATTCTCAAACTGTCCACACAAGTCAGCAAGTACTTTAACATGTGTGCCTGGTAATTCTGGATCCTGAAGTCCAGTGTTGAAGAAGAGGAAACTCTCTTTTTAAACCCACCAAAGGCTTTGCCATTCTTGTCCATAGGATTAGCACTGACCAGACATTTATTAGCAATTAAAGATGAAATAAGAAACTTTATAAGGTGTATCTGCCTTTCTGGTGGCCAAAGATTGACTATCTGGGTTGCTGCAGACAGATGAAGGCACATTGATGAAGGCTGCTAGAATAAGAAGAACAGGAGTAGAATGAGACAAATCCACTTGTATCATGTCATAATATCACCTCAAAGAGGGTGGAATATCCATTTGCTCCCACAAGAGTATGTTGTTCATTCTGGATGCAGTCTCAGAAAAATAAAACTTCTCAGTCGCAGAATCTAAGGAAACACTGTCGTCAGAACAATAGTTAAGGACTTGTGAGGATAACACAGAAGAAGCACTGCCCTTGTTAATATCAGAACTTGTGAAGCTAAATTTAATGCCAGCATTATTTATTTTATTTTATTTAATATTTGTTGACCGGGCTAGTCTAACTGGATATATGTCCATTTTCAGTAGAGGCCGGGGAGAAAAGCTCCACATAAAAGATACTAACAAACAGAACATTTAACGACAGTTACAGATTATTTGTCAGACAAAAACAGGTGTTACCAGGTAACTTTAGCATGCATGATCAGTAACAATAGAACACATGGGATGAATTACCCCCACCCTTTGGAAGAAAAACATTTTTTTTTTAACCAAACACTGCAAGAAGAAAAAGTATTCAGAAGAATGTAGGGGATTCCCAACTATACCATTATCCTGCTGATCTGCTGGATTCATCACCTGCAATAATCCCTGAGCTACGGAAAGGACATCATCTTTATCAACAGATGCAGTGGTCTAAGATGAAATATGTCTAACTTTTATTTCTTTTTTCTAGGGATATTCCTAGAAGGTGACTGACTAATGGATGGCACATTGATCTGGGAAAAAGGGTCTTCTACCCAATTCACCCTGGAAAGAACCTCCCAGAGAAATGTCTATAACTAAATAAGGAACGTTTCCCATTTCCAGCAAGGACACTGGAAAAGCAGAAGAGGACAACTCTGACCCTGATTCCATGGTGGAGGAAAGAACTACATCATATAATCCTGTAGAAATCATTGAGTGGTCTGAGGAACCAGCAGTGGTCACTACAAAGTCACCTACCAAAGGCTGAGACTTTGGCTAAGCCCATGGGACAGGCAAGGGCTCTTTACTTGTTTATTGTTATTTCTTATTATTTTTTAGGTACAATTCGAGAAGGAACCACATAACCAGTAAGGGGATCCATGTTCCTGCTGATGGAAAACCATGCTTGCAGGTCAGCATTACTGGAAATAGTTGGATGGCTAGTAAGTTGTCAGTGTGGTGCTTGTAACCAGTACATACACTTACTCTTCCTTAGAGTCACCTCAATATTTACAAAGTAAATGCAAAAGCAGCACAATTTAGTTTCCAAAGTAATGAGGTACCCATTCACTTAATGTCACTGTCTTAAATAAAGTGCATTAAAGTTGTCAAAAATGCACACAAATATAAAATACATATATTTTTCCCATAAAATAGGAAAAGTCCTTCAATCAATTCACACATAAAAAGTATAAAAACAGCATATTTATTTCACAAATAGTGTCCCAGACAGCACTAATAAGCCCCAATACTAAAAATAGTTCATCTAATTAGGCATTTCTGCTGGACAGTAAATACAGCAAAAAAGTCAGTCTTCTTAAAAAGACCCAGTCCTTTCTTTATCTTAAAATATTAAAACAATACTTTTATGTGGAATGGTTCTGTCACTCATCTTGTGTAGCTAGCTAAGACAAAGAGGCTCAGGTATTCGTTTATATACTTTATTACATACAGACACATCAGAATTGATAGCAGCGACATCAAATATAAACAGACTAACTGACTGACTACTACACATACATACATGCTTACACCTCTGCACCTCACTACAAAATGGCTGGCTTGTTTGCACGTGCTCAGTATGTATATACATGTGCTAACTCACCGAAAAGTTTCTTAAAGGTACATACACACTCTGATCTACATCCTCCCTCTTTACTGAGCTGTCTTGCATTAGTAATGGCATTTGAATAGGCATGCAAATTATATAGACAATAATGAATAAACAACATTCATGTCCATGTTGCCATGTATCTGGAACAAGGTCTGGAAATGTGACCTGATTTTATAATGTAGCAGTTAAGACTGGCTTTAGCAACAGGGACTGTCATTAGTAAACCATCTTCATTAGGACTCTTGGGGATATTCTCAGGAACAAGGATATTTGCTGGAATGTCCTCTGGAACTGGAACATTGGACAAGTCACTCTGAGAACTAGACTCATCATTATAGGCAAGATGTAGCAATACTGGCTTAGAAATCGGTACTCAGTGTTTCTGATTCTGTCTAAATTCTACTCCTTGCAATTCCACAAGATACTATCTCAGCTCTTGACATAAGCTTTTCATAACTCCAGTTTGATTAAAACCTTTAGCTGTCTGTATCCTCACTACCTCCCCTTCATGTAATGTATTGAGTGATTTGCTGGTCTTATCATAATAGGACTTCAGGGACATACACTTTTTCAGGAGTTGAGCTTTCACTGCTCTGTTGTTCTTAGCACATGGAACCAACAAATTTCTACTGATTGGTAGTGTGGTTCTGGTTTGTCTCGAGATAACTCTCTGGGCAGGCAATCAAGATGATTATCCCGAGGAATGTTTCTGAGATTCAGGATATTTAGACAAACATCAGTATTGTCTTGTTTTGATTTCTCTAACAACTGTTTTGCACTTTGAACTGCATGCTCTGCCAAACCATTTGACTGTGGGTACTCAGGACTATTCGTAACATGAATAGATTCCCACTCTTCAGCAAATTTCTTGAACTGCTAGCTTGTAAATTGTGCACCATTGTCAGAAATAACTTTGTGCTGACTACCACTGACAGAAAAATGCCTCTTCAACTTAGTAATGACAGTAATGGATGTGAGATTAGGAAGTATATCAATCTCAAACCAGTTTGAATAAGAATCTATTAATACCAAGTAATGTTGACCATTCCATTTGAAAATGTCCGCAGCTACTGTTGAACAAGGTAGTTCCGGAAATGGTTCTTTCTGTTGATGTAGCTTAGTACTATTACAAACAGGACAGTACTCTCTCAATATCTCTTGACATAGTTGGCCAAAATAAATACTAGTCCTCTCACCCTTATTTTGATAGTATCAGTTCCTTGGTGGCCACAGTGCAAGATGTTAATATACTCTAGTTGCAAGGATTTTGGAACAATCAGTTTTGAACCTTTCATGAAGATACCATTGTCAGACAAAATCTCATCTCTGTAGGGAAAATATAGTTGCACTTCTAGTGGTAAACAATATTGCTTTGATAGTCATCCTCCACTGATAAAGTGCTTGAGCTTCTGGAGAATTGGATCTGAAGTTGTATGAGTTCTAAGCTCATCAATATGTGTGGAAGAAAAAATTCTCACTTCCATGAATTCAAAATCAAGTTGCTCATTTTCATGCTGTTCGGTATTGTTTTCTGGGCAATCTGGATAAAGTATCAACAAGATAAAGAACTTTGCCTTTTGTGTAAACAAGATTGAAATTATACTTTTGCAATTTCAACATCATGCATTGAAAACTTGCAGGAGCTGTGTGCATTGGCTTTCTCAAAATAGTGACTAAAGGTTGGTGGTCAGTCTCAGTTTGAATAGGTCGTCCATAAATATAATCATGGAACTTTGAACATGCAAACACAATTGCCAAAAGTTCTTTCTCTATCTGAGCATATTGCATTTTACTTTGGGTCAGAGTTCTTGATGCATAGGCTACTGAGCTACCCTCTTTAAGAATGACTGCACCAAAACCAAATTTAGGTGCATCACAAGAAAGAGTTACTGGTTTGTGAACATCATAGTATCTTAAATTAGGTGGCCTGGCAATTCTCTGTTTCAGGACATCATACTCTCTTTGGTGTTATTCTAAACAGGACCAGGTTACATCTTTGCATGTCAGCTCTACTATGAGAGCTGAAAGTTGCCTCAAATCTTAAATAAACTTCCTTAGATAGTTGACTATGCCAAGAAAACGTTGTAGGACTTGAACATTGTCTGGTGCTTGCATCTCAAGAATTGTTGTTTGCTTGGAAGGATCTAGTCCTAGGCCTGAACTAGTAAACAAATGACCAACATAAGTAACTTCTAGTAGCTTGAATTTGCACTTCTGAGGATTCAGCTTAAGATTTACTTGCCAAGCTCATTCTAGAACTTTCCCTAGGTTTCTATCATGTTTGACTTCACGATTGCCTCCTACAATAATATCATCCACTATAATAGGACATGGATAGCCACTAAAAAGTAGTTTCATTGCATGCTGAAAGACTTCACTGTCACAATTTATCCCAATAGCCACTAAAAAGTAGTTTCATTGCATGCTGAAAGACTTCACTGTCACAATTTATCCCAAATGGCATTCTCAAAAATCTGTACCTGCCAGAAGGAGTACTGAAAGTGGTTAACAATGAAGATTTTCGGGTTTCGCAAAATTTGCCATAATGAACTTTTTGCATCTAAGACAGAAAAAAACAGTGGCATTTGACATAAGAGCAGCAATGTCTTTGACTGTAAACACAGGATGATGAGGTCATTTTAGTGCTTTGTTCAAGTCTCATGCATTATTACACATTCTGATATCATCTGATCTTTTCTTATGAACTACTACTGTGGAGGATACGCATTCATTTGGTTCTTCTACTGGACAAATCATTCCTTGCTGCACCATTCTGTCTAGCTCAGCTTTAACTCTAATAGCTACTGGAACTTTCTTTGCTAGTCTGACAAAAGAGCTGAATTAAGGGTCTTAAGGACTCGTGGAGTACACATCTGAGAGTGTGCCTATTTTATTTTCAAAAAGATCAGCATAGGTAGAAAAAATAGTCTAGGTGAAATTAGAACAGTTGTCTTTCAAGCTTACATAGTAGACTTTCTCATTAAATGAAAGCTGTCCCATTTTCAAACTGTATCTGATGCCTAATAATGACTGTATGTGCCTTTAGACTATGTAAAATTGCAAGTCATAGCTGTTCCCATCAGAATAACATGAAAACACTACTGAGCCTTCAGTTTGAATTTTTTCACAACCATGAGCAACAAACTTTGCGCACTTAGCCAAATCAAGCTTCTCACCAGCTCCTGCTCTAGCAAATGTTTCTGCCGACATAACATTGCATTTTGAACCAGCATCAACTTTGAGCCCTATGGATCTCTCATTAATCTGAACAGTACAAAATACTCCATTGTTTGCCCACAAATCTCTGCACTGACTGTTTCACCAAGCACTGACACACCATCAAATAAAAAGGTAGGGTCATAGCTCTGTAATTGTTCAACTTGTCTCTTGGGATGTTCTCTTTTAATAAAAGAATGGACCTCTTTTGATTTACAAAACCTTTGAAAATGATTCCACTTTTTACATTTGTAGCATCCCTGACCAACACCTAAGCATTTTTCTCTTTTAAACTCATGATTTCCACCACAATTACGACAGTTGACTATGAGATTAGGTGAGGCACATGCATTGGGTTTGCTGACTCACCCTTGTGCTTCACTGAGCATATCCACTTTACAAAGCATGCCTTGGAATTTACTAGAAAGTTTCTGGGTTTGACTGAAGTAACTACACCATTTGGCCTGTAGCTTTTTACCAAGTGCTGCATACTATCAACATTAGCTTTGGAAGGTGATGGAACAATGTATTTCTCATTTGTAAGCATGTCTATGTGCTTTTCTTTAAGCCTGTATATTAGACAAATCTCTATGGCCTTATTCAAAGTTAAATCACTGTCTCGATGCAAACTCTTTCTCACTGCATCATCTTTAATACCACACACAAGCCTGTCTTTTATCAACTTATCCCTTAAATCATCAAATCTGCATGTTTTAGCCCTATTTCTCAAGTCAGTTATATATGCTGCAAAAGTATCACCAAGCTTTTGATCTCTCATGTAAAATACATGCCTTTCCATTGTAATATTCATTTGGGGGTTACACATTTCTTTAAATTTACATTTTAAGTACTCTGGGTTTTCCCTTGTTTTAGCTCATGCCACTATATGGTGTTTTTCTCCCTCCCCTGTATACACAGCAAATGCATACATGAATAAGCTTTCTCTTTCAATGGCTTTGGAAGCATCTAAATTAAGCAGAATAAATGCCTTTGTACATGCGTCTTTGTCAGAAAATGCAGCCTGTATGAAAATATTGTACTCTTGCTCAAACATTCTCTAGTTTTCCACAATATTATTATCGAATACAAGTGGAGGAGGTCTGTAAAATTTTTCTGCCATACCAACAAATTATGCTTAAACACAATGCAAAATATGGCCCTTGTAATTATGTATGAACATGCACACACACCCGGTACTTGTAACAACATTCAAATGCACAATAAACTCTTCAAAAGACTGTACTTTGCAAATTCTTTGAAATAGATGTATTATGCAAAATATCTGCATTGTAATACTGCACAAACTTGCGAACACTTTGTGCACTTCAGATATTTTGAATAGAGTTAGTTAATGCAAAAAAGTAGCACATAGTGAAAATATATGGTCACTTTCTTTGTTTTATACATTTTATGGGATATGGATATTGTTTCATACACTGTCTTAACTATTTCAAATATTTTTATCAGTATGTTGCAGTTTCGGACATTTCATTTAACTAAAATTTGTTTTGAGTATTCTGAGTGCTTTCTTTTATATTCGTTGAATAAACAATCATTTAAGCAAGTTTTAGTACCTGGAATTTGTTTCTGACCTATTTTGTGAGTAGTTTGAGCACTATGGATGATCCTCTCCTGTATATTCCTTCAACTTTAACTGAGTGCCTCATTGTCTTGACTTTGAATGCCATCATGCCATTCTGATACCATGTCACTCATCTTGTGTAACTAGTTAAGATGAAGAGGCTCAGGTATTCATTTATATACTTTATTACATACAAATACATCAGGATTGATAGCGGCAACATAAAATATAAACAATCTAACTGACTGACTACTCCACTTACATACATGCTTACACCTCTACAGCTCACTAAAAATGGCAGTCTTGCTTGCACGTGGTCAGTATTTATATACATGTGCTAGCTCACAGGAAGGCTTCTTAAGGGTACATACAAATTCTGATCTACGGGTTCCCCAATGAGGACTTATCAGTCAAAAATGGAAGATCAGAGTAGACAGTCATGCCTGTGAATCCAAGTGGTATTTCTTGAGGATGGCAAAAAAGTATCGAAGAGATTCATGCCCAGGCTGCTGATTTCTCCCTTGGGGTTCTGAAGCCATAGCAGGCTGGAAAGAAGCATGTGGGAGGGACAAAAGACTTTTACGGACTGACTAGCTGTTATTTCCTGAGCAGGGTATAACCCAAACAGTCATAGGCTACTGCAACAGTGAGAAAGATGAACATCTGGTTGTAGCTTTGTCAGCCTATAAAACTAAATAGAAAACGTTTATATTTATTTATTTATTTATTTATTTATTTATGTATATATTTATATATTTATTTATTTATTTATTTTATCCTGAATTCTCCCACGTATTACACATTACCACTACCACCTTACTTATCTGTACTAACTCCACAGTTGCACAACTCTAGAGACAAATGAAAATATCAACAGAATGTTTTTACTACAGTGCCAGCAATGTGAAATCATCATAAATGATATACAACCTATTCAGTTATGTTTGCTGAGCAGCATCGTTATCTGCCTAGCAGTCGACCACTAATGAAAAAGCATTCACTGTCTGTATGTGTGCATATGCATGTGTACATTTACCGTTATTTACCTACTGTGACATAATATTCCCTAACTTCATTTGTTTCCTTACCACATCCATGATGCTTTCCTTTCACTCTTTTTTCTTCCCGTTTATCTACTATCCAGTATTTTCAAACGTTCTATTGCAACAATACTTATTATTCCTGTTTTGGCTGTATATCACTTCCCTTATTTATGCTATTTTAATTAAAAAAAAGTCTTTATATTACTCACAGAAGACAATGCATTAATCAAATCCAGTTTTTATATGCTTAGCAATTAAGTGCATTATACAATTATAAAGTAATTAAGGCAATGTGTAATATTAGTCATTAAAAAACAAATACACTTAACGTAAAACAGCAAAGTAAAGATCTGATAGTAAGAATTAGATTGGGCCGTAGCTGATGCAAGTTTACAGAATTAGAAAAAATATATATTTAAAACAGCAGCTCCCAGAAGGAATATCCCAAATTTGGGAAGGCAATGAATTCCACAGACTGGGCACTTGAGACATAAAATAATAATGTCTTGATATTAACAAACTGACCTACAGAACAATCAGCAGCTTCCCACTAGTGGAGCAAAAGATATGGACCAGTCTTTAAGGGATCTGGAGTTTCTCTTGATAGATTCAGCCTAAATAATTTAGAGCTACATGAATTGGTACCGATATATTATACCAGATTTGATAGGTAACTGACAGCAACTGCAAACTCCACAAAAAGAGAAAAATAGGATCGAACCGTAAGATATCCATGATGTAGAGTTCAGTACCAGTTGAAGTCACCTATGTGCCTTTAGCCTTGGATAAAGGCCACTGTAGTAATCCAGCCAGAACATATCAGTGCATGAACAGTCATCAAACTATCTTCTGGCAACAATGTCAGTACATGTATTTTTTCCATACTTTTTTTCAATAGTGCCTATTAACCATTAACCCTCCTCCGTTCTTACTTGCCAAATTAATCTTTCTACAAATTCAGTTTGAAAAGGTCCTAAATGAGGAATCAGTCAGGACTTTTGCTAGCCCTTTATCCTATTTCGGTTGCACCTATCAAAACACTACCCACAGTACTCTGACATCTTTTGAGTCCCTCAATGCCACAGCAATGGCTCATGCATAATTCTGTCCATAAGAGAGAATGCAGATACTGTACCAAAACACTGGATGGCTAGTGTACATATACATAAATATATCCTTATCTATATAGGTTTATAATGAGTAATCTCAGGCAGGTTTGATTGAAACACAAAACATTAAACAAAGTCATCAGTGACAAACTCATTGGTGATTATCATTAATCATAGTTAAAATCATAAAAAAAATCACAAATTAAAACTAATAGCTCCCCCCATCTCTACACATGGGGACTATAAATTCCAGGGTCACACAAACTCGAAGAAAGAGGAAAAGCCCTGGAATTATGCAACTATAGCAGTGAGGCAGTTACATAATTCAATTAAATGTACCACCGATGAAAAACACCAGCATTTCAGCAAGAGACTAAATGCCTGCAGAGATATACCATATTATATATATTTATAGATACAGATCTAGATGTATAAAATTATTTGTAAAATAACATCACTGGTACTGCATCACAGGACTACGACTGCCCTGGGTAGGGACAAGAAAATGTAGAACACAGTTTCTTTTAGCATCATATATGCCATTGTTTAAATATTTTATTTCTTTATTTCCAGTTTGTTTACAGGAAAAGTCCATTGGGCCAAAAATGAGCCAGGTTTAAATGGGGTCCTCTGGAAAAAAGCTCCTTATACAGTTTTACAATAGAAAGATCAACAGATTGCAATTTGTACATAGCTCAAAAAATAAAAATCAACAGTCTGTAGTTTATACATAGTTTAAGAATAAAAACAGCAAGGCATAAACAAAATAGTAAACAAAACATTTGTGGGATGTCATAACAGAGTATTCTAAGGGCGTGAAGATAACAAGAGTACATAAAATAGTACAGAGCATTTGAGGAATGTGCTTTAACAAAGCATATTTAAGAAATATCAGAAAGAAGGCACTTTGGAATATAAGCCTTGCAAGTTCCTAAGTAAGCAAGGTGAAATGGGGGGGGGGGGTGTAAGTAAAAAAGGTGGATAGAAATAGCGGAGACAAGTGTTAGGGTGAGAAGAAGGATGAAGGAGAGTAGGGGTGCAGTGGAGGGAGTCAGGTGGGATGAGAACAGGGGTATTCCCAGCGAGAAGAGAGATGAGGATGGAGCAAGGTCTTAAAGGTGGAATGGTTGTAGGTAGTACGAATGTGAGGAAGAAGGGAATTCCATAGTTATGCTAGGAAGAAAGATAATAGAACTGTCCCTGGAGTACCTATAGGTTTGTATACTTAGAGGAGGTTCTGATTGTTCAACCTGAGTAGTCTGTCGGGCTGATGCATTTTGGGGGTGGAGGAAAGTGTGGGACAATTTGAGTGTTTCAAGATGAGCTTTTGGGCAATAAAGAGTTGAATGTCAGATAGATAGTTAGGAACTTCCAACCAGTTCAAGGTGTGGAGAGCATCACAATGGTGGTAGGAGGATTAACTTAAGAGATTTTATTGTAGCAGTAAACTAGCTTTGACTTTAGAGAGGACTGAAGATTGGTAAGGAGATGGACTCCATACAAGAGGGAGGGAATGAGATAGGTAGTAGAGAGGATATATTTGGTTGAGTGAATAAGATAACTACTGTGGCAATATAGCATACCATGCTTTTGATGGGTTTTCTTAATATTAGTTTGTAGGTGGATACTGAACTGTAGTTATTCATCAATAAGGATACCTAGGAGCTTTGTATGCGGAACTATTTTAACTGAGGTTATGTTTTGGCTAGCTATAGAGAAAGAGTTCTTATCTATTTTGGTGAATTTAGATGGGATAAATGTCATGATTTTGGATTTTGAAGGGTTGAGAGC
This sequence comes from Protopterus annectens, assembly GCF_019279795.1. Taxonomy (NCBI): domain Eukaryota; kingdom Metazoa; phylum Chordata; order Ceratodontiformes; family Protopteridae; genus Protopterus; species Protopterus annectens. The sequence goes on along the minus strand of NC_056729.1, from coordinate 115,825,979 downwards.
AAGTTGATTGTTCAGCATCCAAGACTCAGTGGAAGAGAACGCATCTTGAGTTAGTTTCTTGAGTTTGTGGAGGGATTCGGTGCAGCAGATAATGGTAGAGTCGTCAGCATATTGGACAAGTTTAGCATTTAGGATACAGTGATGAAAGTCATTGATGAAGATGTTGACTACCAAAGGGCCTAGTATAGAACCTTGTGGGATGCCTGTGAGAGTGGGAAGGAAGGAAGAGATGCAATTTTTAAACATGACGGCTTGTTGCCTATTAGAAAGGTAACTGGAAAAACAATTGATGGAAGAGGAGGAAAGATTGAGATGAGAGAGCTTGGACAGGAGAAGATTATGTGAAATAGTGCTGAACACTTTGGATAAATCTAGAAGAAGGGTAGATATAATGCTGCCAGAGTCATGGGCGTAGTTAATGATTTCAAGAAAGGAGAGGAGAGCAGTGGTGGTGCTGTGTCCGGGTCTAAAACCATGTTGTGTGTGGGTCAGCAGTTGATTGTGTAAGAGGTAGGGTAGGAGCTGTAGGTGGGTACATTTTTTGAGAATTTTAGAGACGGGAGATAGGATGGCTATGGACGGAAATCAGAGATATCAGTGTTGCTGCCTCCTTTGTGGAGGGGAATAATGAAGACTTTTTTTCAGAGGAGGGGTACATAAGATTCTTGGATGGAATGCTTTATTAAGATGGAAATGGGAAAAGCTATGCCATCAGCAGCTAGCTTGAGAAAATAGATGGAAGCTCATCTGCGGCATATGAGCATTGTTTCAATGTTTGTAGATGTTTTTTTATGGTAGTAATAGGAATAGGGTTGGTAGAGAAAGAGGACTGTTGAGTTGTTTTAGAGTTGGAGAGGGTTGAGTTAGTGGTGGGTGGGTGGGGTCTGTCCTGACATATTATTAGGGAATGATGTGGTGAGCTTGGCTATTGAGTCTATAAAGAAGGAAGTAAATTAGACAGCTAAGGAGAGATCAGAAGAGTTAGGATCTGGGCAGGCTGTGTCTTTTTTACCAGGATGGAGGAGGGCAGAGATACTGTTCCAAAACTTGTTGGGGTTTGATTTATGATTCTTTTGTAATATTGAGTAATAGGATTTTCTGTCTATGGCAATGTGTTTTTTTACACCATTATGGAGTTGTTTGTATTTGGCCATGGAGTTGGGTGTTTAATATTTTTGGTACTGTTTCCATGATTTATCTCGTAGATGCATGAGGGAGGTAGTTTCTTTGGTTAGCCAAGGGGCAGTTTTGTATTTCATCGTTATAGATCTGAGGGGAGCAAAGCTGTTGAGTAGGTTAATAAATAAAATATTGATGTAAGTAAGAGCATTATCCAGAGGAAGGGTTTTTAGAGGGTTCCAGTTCATGTGTTTTAAGGAGTCAGAGAAGGTTTGAGGATTGAAGTTCTTCAGGGAACAGACTGAGATATAACCATGATGTAAATGGAGGGATGTAGGTGTACAATGTGCAAATGCAGGGAGATGGTCACTGAAGGAGTAGGGTAAGGTACCACAGTCAGAGATAATATGAGGGTGAGAAACTAGTATCAAATCCAGAATACTGTACAAAATGAAAAAGGCAAACGAACTCCTTGCACCAGCAGACAAAATGAAGATGATAAAATCTTAACGCAATTTTATTATTTTATCAAGCGTTTTTGCCACCAAAAATGATGTGGCTTCTTCAGAGATACAGTTTTTAAAAAACAAACATCCATTTTAAAATGCGCTCTGTATAAATAACCACCACAAAGGAAATGACATCACAAAGACAAGTCTTATCACATACTTCCACGTATTTAAAAATTAGTAAACCTCATTTAAACTAAATATTATAGAATTATACCAACTATGTAGTTGTGATACCAAGGAATATATATATAAAATATATAAAAATGTAATAGTGTTACAACATTTTATAATAAAATAAAATAAAATAAAATATTCAGTGGAACAGGCACTCTGTTCTTACAATACATTCTATGGGGCTGATCAAGGCTTAACCGTAAACACAGTGGACATTAACTCTTGGAACTAAAAAATATTACCAAATTAATGTAATTGTTCTTCAAACAAATGTAAACGAACAATTACAAGAAATAAATTGTAAACAGCCAACTAACAATGACCAGGCAAAACGATGTATAGGCTATTGATGACACTACCTTAAATAACTTCTTAATTTCAGTACTGCAGAGATGTTACAGTTTTCGTTGAGCCCTGGGTGACAAAAAGCATTAGTTCTTAACTGCCACTCCAATTCGCGGGTTTCTAAAAGTAATGGAATAGGACCCCCGCGAATATTAGTTGCCACTTGGTCAATGGCCATGAATGAAAAAACTATGGCCTGGAAAACATTCAACGTGCTTTGCTAAAGCATTAGTGTAAATTTTTTTCTTTATCGCATACATATGTTCGTAAACTCGATCGCGTAATCTGCAATCGGTCTTACCTATATAAAAGGAGGGACAGCACTCACAGAAGGCCACGTACACTATAGATTTACTCTCACAATTAAGTGGGAACTTTATAGTGTACTTTCTATCCCTTATCCTGTGAGTCTGTCCCATCCTAACCTTGTGGCACCACTTACAAAATCCACATGTGGACATACCAGTCATTCTGTTAAACTCTTTACTATACAAGTCTCTTTGTAATAGTTCTTTTAGGTTATTATTCCTTTTGAAGATAAAATTGGGTGATAAACCCAATTTTTCTATCAAACCCGAGCTACTTAAAATAAAATGCCAGTTCTTCTTAATAATAGACATAATAGCTCCAGAATTGAAACTATAAGTAGTGACGTAACTTAAATGAAAGTCTTGTCCATTGTGAATACTGATGTTACTAAGTCCTAAGTTGATTGTAATATTGGGTGAATTAGCTGTGACCGGTGCCAAAAGGTCAAAACAAGTTTGGACCTGGTGAAATATTGGTTTAAAAAAACCTTTTAACCTTTTATTATGAACCTCAGCTATAAGCTCGTCGATCAAGTGTCTCGGATAGCCTCTGTTGAGAAACATATTACCGAGCTGTTCGCATTCACTCTGAAAGTCAGCCAACGTACTGCACATTCTCACTGCCCTGACCAGCTGACCCTTAACAATGGCCCTCTTTTGTTTAAAGGGATGCTGGCTGGAAAAATGCAAGAAAGAATTGCAGTACGTGGGCTTTCTATACACATTTGAGGCATAACCATTCATGTCAACCTCCTTCTGCAGTCTCACATCAAGGTAATCAATGTCTGTCTCAGAAAACCTAAATGTGAAACGTAAAAATTCCGTTGAACTATTAAGTGAGTCAACGAAACTACAAGCTTCGGTATAGTTACCCCGAAATAAAATAAAAATATCGTCGAGGTATCTCGTGTAAAAACCAACAGGGACCATCAAATCCGGGACAGAGAAAAGAAATTTCCTTTCCCAGTATCCCATAAAAAAATTGGCCACCGATGCTCCACAGGGTGACCCCATGGCCGTGCCTTTTTTCTGCAAAAAGAATTTCTTATCAAACAAGAAATAATTGCATGATAAGACAACGTCCAGGATTTCAGTGACTAAATCAATTTCCGTTTTTGAAGCTCCAAAATCACTAAGTAAGAGGGCCAACCATTCCAACGCTTCCTGGTGGGGGATTGAAGTATATAAATCTACAACGTCGATGGTGAGAAAATTATTCTCACCATCGAACGCTAAACCATTAATACTTTCCAAGAAAGACCAAGAGTCCTTACATATCCTAGGAAGATGTTTTAAGTACTTAGTAACCAGTTTGGCACTTGGGTACGTCATTGAACTTCTGCCATCAACTAAGGCCCTCATAGGCGGATTGTTGACGTCCTTGTGGACCTTAGGAATGCCAAACATAACAGGAAGTTTAGGCATAGTTATATCAATATAATTGGAAGTTTAGAAATACGTGGAAGTATGTGATAAGACTTGTCTTTGTGATGTCATTTCCTTTGTGGTGGTTATTTATACAGAGCGCGTTTTAAAATGGATGTTTGTTTTTAAAACTGTATCTCTGAAGAAGCCACATCATTTTTGGTGGCGAAAACGCTTGATAAAATAATAAAATTGCGTTAAGATTTTATCATCTTCATTTTGTCTGCTGGTGCAAGGAGTTCGTTTGCCTTTTTCTTTTTGTACAGTGGTTTGGTTATCTCCATTGGTTTTATTCAAGTCCAGAATACTACCAGAAGTTCTATCTTTAGCAGGTCTAGTAGAAGAATCGATTAGTTGGGTGAATTTATATAGGTTTATATTCTGAGAAGTTGTGGGTGAGTTTATAGAAGACCAGTTAATATTAAAGTTGCCTAGGAGTATAGTCTCATTTTGTATATTTGATGAGAACCAAGAGAAGATATTCTCAATAATGGGGATATTGTTACCTGGTGGGATATATAGAACAGCTCTTTATATTCTTTTGTTGTTGTTGATCTTTAGGAGGGCCAGGGTTGCTCAGCTGTAGCAAATTGGGGTATGGGCTTAGTATAGGGAGTCACTGTTAGAGAAGAAGAGAAAAATAGGGCAACTCCACTACCTTTCTTTTGGGTTCTGTCATGTCTTATAATTCTATAGTTGGGAGGAGTAATTTCAGGGTCTTTTATATGAGGATTCAGCCATGTTTCAAAGATAAAAAGAGTGTCTGTGTGGTTGTGGGACAGCCAGGCATAAAAGTTGTCTAACTTTTGTATAAACTTTGGGTGTTTATTGCAGAAAATAGAAGAGATTTGTGGGGAGAAGAGGAAGATGGTGAGGGTGAGTTATTGCCCTGACTGGCTGAGGGTATAGGGTTGGGATGGATGTCACCAGAGATGAGGATTGAGATTAGTTGAAGTAGGAGGGAGGAAAGGTGTTTAGAGTCTTTAGAGTTAGGGTTGAGGGCAGGGAAGCAATTATGGTCTGGAATGTGAGGGATGGGGACTGTGTTAGAAATGTCAGGAATACATTTTCTGATAAACAAGTGAGGGTCATTGTAATTATAAAGGTGTGGAGAAATATAGGGTGTGAGGACAGATTCATATTTGAGGAAATAGAGGTTGTATGAAGGGGGGTGAGAGATATAAGAGAGATTTGTAATCTGGAGAAGGCAGAAGAGGAAGAGAGGGAGACATATTAAGGTCAAAGTTAGTGTACATTTGATTAGCATAATAGGTCTTGAGACTGTGTCAAATTGTGGGGATGAGTGGTATAAATTGGACAGATTAGTACTAGTTTAGATGATTTCTAGTGTGAGGTGGGACGACTACAGATGTAGGGAGGATGATAGATCTCAAGTGTAGAGGGGATGTTACTAGAAGAGAGGAGGCCAGGGGAAAATAGTCATGTGGAAGAAGGTGTTTGCTGCTGAAAGGTTGATTCTAGAGTGGGAGTGATTATGGGGCTATAAGTGTATGCTGGGGGCAGGTGTGAAATCGGGGTAGGGTAGGGGAGTGCAATGAGCCCAAAGGGCGATCGGAGTAGGCAGAACCGAGAAGGAGGAATGAGGAGGAGAAGCCAAAAACCAATCAGTGGCACAGTCACTTTCATGCACACAGAGCTGCTGGCAAACCCAGAGGTATGTGTATTGTAAAGTTTAGCTGTAGTCTGAAACTCTGACAAAAACACTCACTCTGAAACATACTGAAAGCTCTAGAGCTATTAAACTATTGTGGGGTATTGTTATAGAGAGTATGTATATACTACCATCTAGTGGCATTGCTATATGATGCACAATTTATACACATTCAATAAGGGGAGAGGAGGTTAAGGAATAAGGCCATAGTAGACTGCTGGTGTGCACGCCGCTGGCATTTCAGAAAGAAGCCACTTAATACAAATGAGACTTTAGAAAAACTTTTAGAATGATAAACTTTTAGAAACATAAATCACATACACGCTGATTATTCTTAAAAAAATATGCAGATGAAGCAGATATGTTTGTTTGTTATGGGATTTCTTCCTTAGGGGAGTTTGGTTTGCCTGGTGGTTTTAAACAACGTTGGGGGAAGCACCCAATTAGAAATAAAGCCAAACAAGACACTGATTATTCATAAAAAAAATTTATCTAGTTTATATTTTTATTTTTTTATTGTGAGGTACTATCTGGGTGGTCAGAAGTCAAAGTCAAAGTGAACTTTATTGTCATTCAGACCCCACAACAGTACAACTGAACGAAATTGTGTTACTTCAGTCTCAATGTGCATAGAACATATACTGAAAGTAATACGACAACAATACATATACTAAAGCTAATCCAACAATAAAAACAGTAAGACATTTATGGAGTGCAGTAACAAGTGCAATGACATGCACCAAGACTATTCCACTTACATGTCTTTGTCAGTACCCAAATATTACACAGATCAGAATCAGACAGATTTCAAATTGCACAGAATGCTAACTTGACATATTGCACAGAATGTTAACTTGGCATCATTAATATTGCACATAAGGTGTAAGTTTGTACTTTCATAGTTAGTGCATATGTCTGTGAATTACTTCAGGGTTGTAACTCCAGACCTCCATGACTAGCATGGTGTATGCTATTACTGAAGTTCAGAAGTCTGATGGCTTGTGGAAAAAAGGTTCTATTAAATCTGGTGGTTTTGCAACATAAGCTATGGTATCTTCTGCCTGAAGACAAACACAAGAACAGACCATGGGCAGGGTGAGTGCAGTCTTTGACTACTTTCATGGCTGCAAGTCCTGGATAGATGGGAGTATGAATCTGATAATTCTCTCTGCCAATTTCACCACCCTCTGGAGAGATTTGTGATGTGAAACCATGCAGTTTCCATACCACACTGAGAGATTAGTAGACAGGATGCTTTCGATGGCACCCCTGTAAAAGGTTGTGAGAACTGAAGGTGGTAGTTTTGCTCTTCTCAACCTTCTTAGAAAGTGTAGACACTGTTGTGCCTTGTCAATGTGATTAGTGTTCAATTACCAAGACAAGTCTTTTGTGATATGCACCCCTAGGAACTTGGTGCTCTTCACCCTTTCCACTGTTTCTCCTTTGATTGTGAGTAGAGAATAAGCCTTGCATCTCTTTCTGAAGTCTATTATTATCTCCTTTGTTTGATCCACATTGAAAGCCAGGTTGTTGGTGTCACACTAGACAATCAGTTGGTTAACCTCCTCTCTGTAGGCCTTTTCATCACCACTGCTGATGAGACCCACCACTGTAGCATCATCCATAAACTTAATAATGTGATTTGTGTTGTATCTAGCGATGCAGTCATGTGTCAGAATGGTAAATAGCAGGGGACTCAGAACACGTCCTTGAGGTACTCCAGAGTTCAGTGTGATGCTCATCAAGATGTTGTTGACTATGTATACTTTTTGTGATCTGTCAATAAGAAAGTCCATAATCTAGTTTCATAAAGGAATGCTACCACCCAGAAAGACCAGTTTCTCAATCAGATGTTGGGGGATGACCTTGTTGAACATTGAGCTGAAGTCAATAAATAACATGCAGATATATTAGTTTTGTTCTCCAGGTGTGCCAAGGACAAGTGAAGTGCCAGTGAGATGGCATCTGCCATAGATCATTGGATCTATAAGCAAATTGGAGTGTGTCTAGTGTTGCAGGAAGACTTGATGTTAAGTAGTCTTTGACCAGTCTCTCAAAGCACTTCATAACAGTGGAGGTGAGAGATACTGGGAGGTATTCATTCAGGCTTGAGGGTGGATACTTCTTGGGCAGTGGTATTCTTGAAGCACTTGGCTACTGTGGCTTTATGCAGAGAGATGTTGAATATGTCGGTGAGAACAGTAGTTAATTGGTCAGCACAATCCCTGAGCACTTGCCCCAGAATATTGTCAGGATCAACTGCCTTTCTTTGGTGCAGCTGATGACATATTTATCATCAAATGTAATGTCAGTTAGTCCCAAGCCTACCCTCTAATGATGAATTTTAATTGCAGTCTGTCTTGCATTTAAGAAACCCTTAAAATTAAATGTAATTAGAAAAGTTAGTGGTTATATGAGATGAGGGTTTGTCTCATTATCATTAAGAGCTATATCAGTGCTATTATCTTCATCACAGAATGCATTTTATTGCCATAACTCTTTATCAATTCAGCACAGTATGAGGATGTGGCATTGTTATACTGAGCAAAGCCAGTTCATCTACACCTGTATTAGGGCATGCATTTTTATCCATTTTTAATGCATCATCACCACCAAAACTCCAATTGGAATGTATAACTGTAGGCTGGCAGCTAATATATCAATCAACATGACCTTAGGATAGCCATATATATTATTTTTCTAACCAGTACAACTTCTGTTCTTAATGTCCATAATGATACATAATCTGTATCTCTGATTGGTTTTGCAGCAGGAAAAAGAAAATTCAGTAAACGACTTTGCATTTACCGATGACTTTGTCATCTCTCACATATTGCAGAAACTCTGAAACAGGTGTGCTTGAAAAAAAATCATCAGCAAAAGCAGTTCAAGTAGCAGAAAAATAATAAAAGCGGCAAAGTAAGAATCGAGGAATTCTATTAACGTCACATTCAAATGAATGCCATAGAATGAAAGTCAATTCATGACACACAGAACCTGTGGCAGTTTGCATTTTATTACTTTATGAATTAAGATTTATGATAAAAAGACTGATTTGTAATTCATATGGCTTGAAGACTTGTTCTGTGGTTTCACTGAAATATTGATAAAAGATACAGACCGCATTGCAATGTTCTAGTTTACACATGTGCAAAGTTTAATCATCAGATAGAAATATTTATGCAAACTTTCTGCTAAAAATGCAGCATTTGTATCAAAGATGCAAATGAAAAGCAAGATTAGTGATAACACCTAGATTTATTTTATTTTATTTATTTGCAGTTTGTTTGCCAGTAAAGTCCAATTGGGCCATGGAGAGCCCATTTTCAATGGAGTCCTGGGGAGAAAAGCTCCAGAAAAATACATGAAATACAAGATACACTATAAATGCAAGAGTCATAAGAATACACAATAACATAATACATGAAATGTGAAGATAAATATAAATGCAAGAAGTCTCAAGTATGCAAGATAACAAATTACATGAATAAGAGAGAATTTAAAAAAATAAGTAAGAAGTTCCCATGAGGTGCTAGTTAGAGTAATGCATTGAATTTCATTACAAAAGAGTTACAGTTCCTGTAAAATATGGTAGTTCCTACACTTATTATTATGAGTATTTAGACTGTAGGGGGCTATTTACAGATATATTAGTTTGTGGGGTGTAGTTAAGGTAAGGAAATGATGTAGGATGGGAGCAAGAGCATTCCCACTGTGAAGTTAGGTATGAGTGAAGTAGGGTTTTGAAGGCAGAGAGTTTGTTAGTGGTACAAATGAGAGGTGGAAGAGAATTCCAATGGCGTGCTAGGGAGAAAGACAGGAGGTGTTTACCTGGAGGACAGGAAGGTTTATGGAGTTCTATTAGATTCTGGGAGTTAGATCTGAGACATCGGTCAGGAAGATGGATTTTGAAGGTGGAGGCAAGGGAGGGCAGAGAGAGGGGCTGAAAATAAGTTTGTGTGCTTGGATAAGTTGGGTATAGGTGAGATAGTTGAATAGCTCAAGCCAGTCCTGTTGATGTAGGGAAATACAGTGGTGGGTAGTGGATCTATGGCCAGTTGCAAATTTAGAAATTTTGTAGTAACAGGAAGAGAGTTTTGATTTGAGAGAAGATTGCAGATTAATAAGGATAGAGGCACCATATAGAAGTGAAGGGATGAGGTAAGTAATAGCGAGTACACGTCTAGTAGGGGGAGAGATATAATGGTTATGAAGGTAAAGCATGCCTAATTTTTTATGTTTTTTATATTAACTTGCAGGTGACTATCAAACTTTAGCTGATCATCAAAGAGAATTCCTAGAAGTTTTGCAGTGGAGACTATTTCGAAAGTTGTATTAGTTTGGCTGGTGATAGAGAATGAGCTTTTATCTAATGTGGTGGTTTTAGAAGGGGTAAATATCATTAGTTTAGTCTTGGTAGTATTGAGTGAAGGATGGTTGTCTAGCATCCATTGTTCAGTAGAAGAGAAGGCTTCCTGAGTAAATTTTATTAATGAAGAAGTAGAGGTGGCAGAGCAGATTATTGTCGAGTCATCAGCGTATTAGATAAGTTTAGCATTAGGGAAGGCAAGATAGAAGTCTTTCCAGGCTTGATAGTTGTTGCTGAAGCACCTACCAAGAGGAGAAAATGCTGAGAGAAGAAAGGAGCCACTTTTGAGATTTTAAGTATTTTCTTCTGATTTATTTCTTAGAAAAACTGCATTGCCGCCTACTTTTCGGCATTTTCTTGATTGCAAAAGTTGATATCTGTGTTAGAAACAGTATTTAGAACATACGTAGAGCCTGTTTATTGCATTTTTTGTGTTGCACTTAATTTAAAATAATTTTTTCTTAAAATTGCATTTTGCCCGCCTCTGACCAAGCACACACATGTTGGGGTCATTTATTGCATTGTTCTGACTAGTTTGCTACTTGTGTGTCTCTGCTATCCTTAAACAAAAACAAAAAAACAAAAAAATCTTGCTATTTTCCCACTTTCTATAATTTAAAAGAAAGTTCAGTCACAGAGTTGCTGTTCTGAACTGTTTGTAAATTTCTTGGAGGCCAGTGCTTACTTGGGCTAAAGGGAAGTCTCTGTGTTCACCAGTGGCAGTGGTTAGCACTGAGCAGCCTGCCTGTCCCTGTAGGAGTGGTTACTGCCTAGAAACTGTAGTTTTAATGGCCATTTTGGGTCAGTTCCAAACTCCTTGATCTTGGCCCCCCTCCATATGCTTTAAACATTTCTTTTTTCATTTCGATATTACGGAATCTCGAGATCCTGGTCTTTGGCCTTCAGAGTCTCGAGATTCTGTAATTCGAGATTTAGTAGTGAACCCATATTTACACACACACACACACATGCAAATATATGTATTTATATACTTATGATGGAAATTATTCCTTCATCTGGATTATAATTTATGCAGTTCCTTCATGCTATATGGATTTGAACCCCAATAAACATGTATAATGGGGTCAAATTCACTGCATTTACAGTGACTGTTACAGAAATATGTATACAAAATGAGTGTATCACTCACTCATTAGAAATATAGTGCATCAATGCCAACCATGTTTGTGCTAATGCAGATTGCAGAAATGAAATTGTTCACTTTTCTTCAGCTATGAGCCTTGTTTGCGCTCAGCTAAGCAGTGCTGACATGACACAGGCAAAAGATCATCTGTAACAATTTAAATTTCGCACAATTTCATCTTACTGCTGTTCAGAGTCCTTTAGTAAAATGCAGTGCTGCAAATGTGTAATACAGTGTTGATGGCAAGAACAGTTACATTTCTCAGTGTATACCTTTGTGACAAACTGAGGGGCTGTCAGCCCAGCCAGATAGAATTTTATAAATAATTATGTTGTAAATATTAATATGATCCACAGGCTTGTGTAACGAAAGTAAGAAAACTGTGTTATACTCTGAGCTTCAAAAATGTAACCACAGTGCACCCTGCTGGAAGAAAGCTAATGAGTAAAGCATTTTATGACTGTTTGATCTCAAGCTAGGAGACAGGATGTCTGGGCTAGGAAATTCTTCTATTGTTTTAAGACAGAGGTAATTACTATGTTTTACATGTAGCGTGTCTTTTATTGCTGTGGCTTCCTGGCAGGTGCAGAGTACAAAAAGAAATGTTAAAATTTTAAGTTCTGTGAGTCTGGGAAGCTTAAAGTGTCAATAATGATGTAATCTGAATTGACTCAGCAGTTGTTGTGTCTTTTGGCTTTTCCTCATTAGGGGTCGCCACAGTGGAACTCTGGTCCACTAATGACTGGTAGTAGATTTTTACGTGCCGAGTTGCCGGCCCTGACGCACAACCTTCAACGAAGATACGCCCATTCACGCATGTCTCCACACAGAAAATGCTCTAGCTGAGAATCAAACAGGACAACATCTTAGTGTGAGGTGACAACGCTACCACAGCACCACTGCCGCAGTGGTGCTGTGGTAGCACAGCACTACTGCCACAGTTGAATTGACTCAGCAGTAATGTGCATTATCAATTTAAGACTTTCTCAGAGAGAAAGATTTAGCATTTTGTATTTTGTTCTGAAGCTGACAACAACTCACCAGCACTTTGCCTTGTAAGTAGAATTAAAAACATACAGATAGGAATATAGCCAGATTAGTCTACCTGTTTCTATATTTATGTGAGACTATCCTACAATATTGTTTTAAAGTATTTCCTGTGATCTCTGAAGTCTCTATTAGCACTGTGTTGAATTGATGAGTATTGTCTTGTATTTTTATTATTTATTGTTAAATATGTTTAAACCTTTCAACTGTGGCTGTTTTGTGTAGAGATAAGTTAAGCTCTCAGGGTACTTGCATGTATTTGGTGATACTGTATAAGCCACTCCAATAGCCTTAGCCCTGGGTTACACTTACTATTTAGATAACAGTAATAGCACACAGTGGAATTGATCACCCTTTGGGAAGGGCCTTATAGTAGCTGATAAGTAATGGTTGGTGGCAGTGATTTCTACCTTACAGTCTGGGCAGGAGGTGGCATAGCTGGAGAACCTGTGCCACCCTTCCCCAGGAGTGTCTGTGTGTTTGTATATAACTCATATCTCAAAGTGTGCGTGTATGTCAGCTACTTGGGCAGGGACACAAAGCACTGGTTGGACAGAGTGGGTGCTGGAAGTTTTGGCTTGACCACTCATCTGAGATCTGTACCCTATAGCTGTGCCAGTGGGGAGTCTTACTGGGGATTTGAAGAAAAAGGGAGAAACCTGCCTCAGACTGACTGTAATCTCTGTGCGGTCTTATGGGAAATTGTACTTTACTGTGTGTGTACTTGTTATCCTCCAAATGTGGATGTCTCTCACTGGTGTTAGTGGTGAGGATTGATGCTCCTTGATTGCTGGGCCAGTGCACGGGGGGGGGGGGGGTCCTGACCTTGCACAGTGGACTCTAGTTCCCTGACTCAAAATGCTGCTAGTCAACAATTTGCTCTGCCAAAATGCATGCACATATGAACAAAAAAAGAGAAAAAATTAATAGACAAGTGTCAGTAGTAGTAAAATATACAGTGTAATAGATATGAAAAGGCAGGACTGTGTAGTTTCCTAGGTCCGTGTGTGGTACAATCTGATCATACGCTCATAAAATATACATTAACTATGTCAGACACCGCACTATCTGGAAGTAAACCCTTAACTCAGTGCCGTAACAATACATACTCAGTTGTGTGCTTTATTCCTCTTTGCCACCAACATAGGACTAGAAAATGTTGCTTACTCATTTGCTTAAAATGTCTAGATCAATGTTTAGTAATATCCTCAATGCTATGCATACCTTAGTTTCCACTGGTATAGGTTCCCCTTGACTTCCCCTGGGTCTGAGGTGGGAGAGGCAGCGGTTACAGATTGTCTTTAGTGTTTCCCTATTAACCATATATCACTCTACTATTTCAATATTATGCCATCCATGATAAGTTAAACTGGGTCTAAACACCCTTATTCTCCTTGGACAAGGTCTATCTGTAGCATCAGCAGAATATATTTGAGTGAGTTGCACATATACATGCAAGAGAGTAGCAGCAAGCCCTAATATTGCTTTTATTTTTTTCTTAGTGTGAAGATGGTTGTATTCCATTAGGATTTGGTGCTCATAGCCAAGGGCTACACCATCTCTACACTGTTACTGTATAGCTTTCTGAATGGCTCTGGTATGTTAGATTGGTTCATATGCATATAATTCAGCTGCCTATGCTTTAATAAGCATACTGTGCTGTTTACCTTTATTTGACGGCTCTACGTGACATGTAGAGCAGTTTAATAAAACAAAACAATGCACTTTGTTGTGCCGGTCACAGCACAGAAATACGTTGTTTGTGAATTCAGCCCAGAATGTTTTAACTGTGAGAGCAACATAAAGGCAAACTTGTACAGAAGAAATTAGTAAAACTTAAGCAAGTGAACATTCGGTATTTTAGTCCCAAGGGGTCTGTGAATTCTATGGGAGGGGCAGAAAATAATCCTCCCAGAATACAAAAGAGCATAGAACTTGTTGTACTAGAACTGATTTTTATTAGTGGTAGACAAGTAAATACATTGAGGAAGTATTAGTTGTCATTTAGGTAGGTCACAAGGAAAGGCAATCAATAAAGAGTAGAGAAAGTTCCAAAAATAAGAGTTTGGAGAATGCCATATATAAGAAGAATTGAACTGGACTGGCCTTGTTGAATGCAAATGTAGTATGTCTGTTGTAAATGTGGTTTTCAGTTCTAATGTGCTGTAAATGTGGTTTTCAGTTCTAATGTGCTGTAAATGTGGTTTTCAGTTCTAATGTGCTGTAAATGTGGTTTTCAGTTCTAATGTGCTGTAAATGTGGTTTTCAGTTCTACTACCACTGCACACTTATCTAGTACAATTCAATAATGGCAAGTTACCCTTATATTGTTCCTGAGTAATTCAAGATTTCTTGTTCTAATAAACCTAGTTTGCTCAATGTTGCACAACTTTAGGGGAGTGTTGAGTATATTTTTGCCAGTAATGAATGTCTTGAAGGACAGACTTCACATAGACTTTTGGAAAGTGTGGTATCCATTTAAGAGGAGTAAAGTTATTTTTATTTTTCTTTAAGTAGGCAGTACATCAACATTACCTTAAAATAAGATAAATGACAGATTTAATAAACCCTACATGGCTCACTGAAACCACGTGCACATCATGGTGTGACACTTACACAATAGCATGCTCATTTGTATTCAATAAGGGACTCTACATGAAGTGTGCAGCCATGGAAACGGTAAAGATTGTGGAATGCTAATTACTACATAAGCAGTTGAACTGTATGCTAATCAACAAATTCAAGATGGCAGAGCTATGCAACAAGCTATAAAGCAATTGTGTAGATTTACTCTAGCCTTCAGCCTTGTATTCTAAAACTTATTGGAATGCAGTCATGGAAACTACACTGGAGAGAAAGAACATTAGGGCCTGCTGCTGCTTTTCTGCATGTGTGTCTGCAACAGGCTGAAGTCTATACTGCTACTGATGATGATGATGATGATAGACCTCAGGCAAGAAGAAGGGTATTTAGACCCCATTTAATTTTTCTTGAGGTGGAAATAGTAGTGCACTACAGGTTGGATTAAGACACACTCCAAGAACTCTGCAACCTCTGTTGTCCAGAGCAGGGGCAAACTAATGGGAACCAATACCTGTGAAGACCAAGGTATGTGTAGCTCTGAAAATACTAACTACAGGAACATTTTAATGACCTACAGGGGACATATTGAGAGGGTGTCACAGGCATCAGCATCCAGGATCCTACACCAGTTCCTGAATGTTATTCTACAGCATGCCAGTGACTATATATATTTCTCCCCTACCCCTGAGGACAGAGCTAGAACTATACAGGATTTCTACCCCATTCCATACTTTTCTGAAGTCCTGGGTGCCATAGACTTCCTGTACATTGAGATCAAAGCACCATCAGGGGAACAGGGAAGAGTCTACATCAACATAAAAGGGCTCCACTCCATTAACTGCCACATCAGATGTAATGCTACGGGAATCATCTTGAATGTGTGTGCCAGCAACTTTGGCAGTTAAAATGACTCCCATATCTGGCACAACTCAGAGCTTCACCAGATATTTTCCAGAGGTGATGTGCTACAAGGCCATTTACTGTGGGATGCAGGGTATGCACACACACACACACACACACACACACACACACACACACACACACACACACACACACACACACACACACACACACACACGGATACTATAATAAGGCATATGCTCAAACAAGAAATGTCACAGAATGTTCATTTAGGCTGCTGACGTCATGGTTTTGGTGCCTAGGTACATCTGGGTCAGCGCTGCAATATGATTCCAGTACTTGTACTGAAATTATCATAGTCTGTGCTATCCTACACAATATCAGCCTGCCAAAACAGCTGCAGCATGAACACCAAGAGGTAGGAGCAAATGTTCCACCACCACTGGCAATGTCACCACATCCATGCATAGGTGAGGAGTCAGAGGGAAAATCTTTAGCTGCTTTGGGTGTAGTTAGATGTAGGCAAGCACAATATACCCAAGCCCTGACCAAGAGGCAACAGACAGTGCACATACTGACCACCTAAGAAATATATCTTCATCCTATGCACATACATACATAAAATTGATGCCAGCCAATGTTCATAACCTTTACTTACCCATGTAATGGATATGTATTGCTATCATCACACAGAGTCAGCCCCAAATGGCAACAATTGTAACTGCAGGATTATCAAGGTAAGTACTGGAACTGTAATAGAAAATAAATGTGTAAGAACACAAATGAATAATAAATACTTACCTAACTGGTACTTGTAAATGTAGCTAAATGTAAATGTAGAGTGTGTGTAAGTTGTCTAGGAATGCCATCAATATCTCACATGATTGACATCTGTAATATTTACTTATACAGTGTACCAAATAGACTGGTACATGCAACTGAAATACCCACTATAGAAAAAGCATTCCAAATAGTGTACTTATCCCAGCATTCCCACAGGTGGAACAGTAGGCATGATTGACAACAGTCTCCTCCCCTTCGAGTTCTCTGGCTACACGGTTACCTTTCAGTCAGAATTCAGCCATCTAAGTACTCTGAAGATGCAAATGAGAAGAATTGCTGAATGCCAAACTTTCGACTTCATGTATCAGATGTAAACATAGTGTAGCCTCTACAGCATTGTTAGATGCTAATGGCTTGCAACTGTGAATGATTGCTCTGACTGAAGCAAAACACAGTAAAGCACCTACACCCTTCACTGAAGTGGATGTGTCAGTCAGGATACACTTACAACATGTGGAACTAAATTCAGTGAGTTGAGCTTTTAAACAAAACTGAACACCCCACATGTATATTTCCTTGGCATAATAGCACAGCGTCCTGCCTTTGCTGAAAACTGTTGTTGACAGCTAAGTATTTGTATCCCACCTTGAGAGAAATATGAGAGAATATGCACTAGAGATTGCATGTATAATAAATAGTCAAGCAGAGGTAAGGGAATTATTTCCAAAATGCAAAGAGAAAGTAGAGCTGCAGTTTTGCAAACATATTCATAAATAATAGAAGAAATACCACACACAGGCAGGAAACAGGATCGCAAATATGTATTCTTCTTTAGCGCCTCGACTTAACCAGTCTTCAAGAAGTATAGAATAAAGTAGCAAAACATTCCCCTTAAATACCAATCCCTAATAAAACAATTAAAAACAACAATAAACTAATTAAATCAGATTTTTCCAATTAATTTCACAATTAAGGCCACGTAGAACCATAGTATTATACTTCAAAATGAATAAAGATTCCTTAAATAAAAATGTATTCTTTAACATTTCATCATCTCCTAATTTAACAAAAACTTTATCTAAAATAGTAGCTTGTAGAAACTTATAATCACTTTATTTTATTTACTACCACAGGTATTAGTTATGCTTTATGTTGTCCATGTAATTTAATATACATTGGGGAGACTAAAAGAATGTTTAAACATCGATTACAGGAACATGTCAGAGATATAAAGAAATGTAAAGTGGAAAGTTCCACTGTAGTGCATTTTATGCAGTATCACAAAAGTGATTATAAGTTGCTACAAGCTACTATTTTAGATAAAGTTTTTGTTAAATTAGGAGATGATGAAATGTTAAAGAATAAATTATTATTCAAGGAATCTTTATTCATTTTGTAGTATAATACTATGGTTCCACATGGCCTTAATTGTGAAATTAATTGGAAATATCTGATTTAATTAGTTTATTGTTGCATGTAATTGTTTTATTAGGGATGGGTATTTAAGGGGAATGTTTTACTACTTTATTCTATACTTCTTGAAGACTGGTTAAGTCAAGGCACTAAAGAAGAATAAATATTTGGGATCCTGTTTCATGCCTGTGTGTGTTATTTCTACTTTTGTGTTTTGCTATCTGGTGGTTTTGCATATTCATAAATAATGTGTGATCACTCATTCCACTAATTATGTTTCATATAAATTTACAATTAACTGAGAATGTCCAACTGTATGAATTGTTTTTTTTTTTTTTTTTTTTTTTTTAAGTGCTATAGGAAAGCTGTGCTTGTAGCAAAGAAAGATATCCCACTACACCAGTCTTTTGTAAGTAAGTAGCCTGATGGTTCAAATCCAGACTTGCCTAATTGATTAACTTTTGATTCCCTTTATTTGGCATAGTGCAAATATGTTTAAAACTGAAAATTTTATTTCAGTTGTCTCCTAGAGCACGAACACTCTTATCAACATTGTCCTCTGATTAGCAACATGAATGGCAATGACTGCAAAGATTCCACCTGTTACCCGACTATCTCTGAGGTAAGGTGTAAATACATTGAGTTAAAAGAGAGAACATAGGAAAAGCAGAGTTGGTGTCCTCCAGTAGCTATTTTAAATGATGAAAGGTCATAATTAGTATTTATTCAAATACTATATGTTGGCTATTGCCTTTTACATTTGCATATTACCTACCTATGCACAAACATGGTTCACTAATTAAGAAAAAAAAGTGAAAAATTTAATTTGGTTCACCTTCCTTTGTGAGGTGTAAGTGCAGTGAGTTCATGGTGAAAGTACACCAAGTCATGGGTTCTAATCCAGTGTGTTCTATTCCTTTGCAAGGGTGCCTCATTGTTATTTTTCACAAAACTTTGATTATAAATGTCATACTACATACCAATAGCTATGCATAGCAGGTTGATTGACAGAAAGGTATCATTACTGTTTGCATACACATACTTTTGTAGATATCATATGTATTATGTGTGTCACTGGTTTAGCATGACAATGATGATTATGTAATGTAAATGCAATTGCATATTTCTAATGGATACAGTCATTTACTGACCATAATCTACACCTCCCACATAACCCAAGTATAACTGTAAAACAGAATATATTGAGAGGTATGTATCATAGCTCCAATCTCTAATGCTAAAGTCATACAAGCCTATTTATTTCTAGTATATTTTCAGACTTTAGTCCTGTATTACAGTTGAGAATGTATAAGCCAGGACCTTTTAATGTCACAGACATACAGGCCTAATTGAAGTATAGCACCAGTCACTATTTATGCTGAATATCTGTAATGACCATGGTTGACAAACTGACAGACATGTCTTCTGTGGTAATAAAGAAGAATCACCTCTATGGAAATGCATGCATTCTCTTTTACAGGAGCTTGAATTCCACTTTTTACAAATTATTTTAACAGTGTGTAAGTTCCCACAAATATGTATCAAGTCCTCACAGTGATCCCTCCAAAGTAATGGTTTAAAAGTCATTTAGCATTCCACTGTTGACCAATAGATAAAGTGTGACCAGGTGTAGCAGCACAAATGCCATAAATCAATGACAATTCTGATATCAACATTGCTGTTTCATAAACTCCCGTCCTCTTTGTTTGGCAATGTTTCTCATCACTTACCATCATGCAAGTATGGTTGGCATGGTTATGCGTGTTTGTACACTGATCGTAAAATGTGATTTCACAAATTGCACAAATTGGGGGGAAACATTACAATGAAGGACCTTTGCAAACATGGCAGGAGATTGAAAGGATGGTATAAAATTTAGGGCACAGAAGTGGGGGGGTGGAGGAGTTAAAAATATTTATTACACTCCTCGTGAAGTGCTACAGCCTTAAGCTGCTGCAAAGGGACTATACTGGGTCTCAGTTCAAGGATGAGACTTGGAACAGCCTACACAAGGCTGCTTGTACTTCAACTGGTATACCATGCACTGGATAGTAGTAGAGGCATCACTATAATGACCTAAGGAGGTGCAAGAATGCACAATTCAACCAGTGACCGGATGAGTTTAGAACTGCTGACACCCTCCCCCCATTGTGGAAAATCTCACCCAGACTCTCCCTTGATTGTTGTGAGGGAAAGGATAGTTTGTCTTTGGTTTATTGCAGTTTGTATTGCTTCAGTGTCTTCTTCTATTTTGTATATTGTGATTTATTTTCTTTATACTTTGTTTTACTTTGTATTCTGCTTTTAACTGCATATTTAAACTAGGAAAGAGACCACAACTGTGTATCTTGTGAGTTGCACAGGAAATAGAAAAGGGCAGTTAAGGTTGTAAAAACTCACCCAGACTCTGCCACAACTTGCTGTGAGGAAAGGGTTAGTTTGTTTTTGCTTTCTTGTATTTTTTATTACTCCATTGCTTTCTTCAATTTTGTATATTGTGATTTATTTTCTTTACACTGTTTTATTTGTATTCTATTTTTAATTGCATATTTAAACTAGTAAAGAGACCACAGCTGTGTCTCTTATGATTCACTCAGAAATTAATTTTACCACACCCTACCACGCTTGTGGTGATGTTTTTAAGATCATCTGTCTTTCTAGTTGCCTGCTCCTTATATGGTAATTTGACCATGTATCTCATTCCCTCTCCTCTTTCATTGGCTATTTTGAGTATGTACAAAATTATCATTTTGTGAGATCACTCCCCTTCACTTTTTAAATTTATTGGCCATCCCACTGTTTTCCATAGAACTAGAATACAAAGTGCCCACCCCCTTCCAATCTATTTTGCTCTTTTAAAATGAGTGGCTCTTTACTTAGATAGCTAAAGCTAAAGTTAGCCCCTCTTTCATATCTAACTGCTTAGTGCATGCTGCAGCTTTTTGGATATTAACCCATATTTTCCATCTTACCATTAAATTCTGCAGCATCTATTCCAAGACCATCAATTATTGGAGAGCCACATTCTGCCTCTCAGTAGTTATCTTAGGATTAGTACTTCTGTTTTAATTCTGTGAGAGAAGGAGCTTAGGAAAATTATTTCTTGGAGAATGTTGATCACCAAAAAGCTTAAGACCTTCTCCATAGGTGCCAGCTTGGAATTTGTGCTTATATTTAGCTCCTGGTGAGAGCAGGAGCAAACTGCATTGATTCCTGACTGTTTCTGGTTGGGCAGTGAGTGTCTGTGTTTGCCTTTCCTGATTGCTCTGGAAGCAATTCACGACATCTAACAGGAAAACTCTACAATAGACCTATAGACCCTTGCAGCATCTGTGACAAAACTGTGGATCACCAAACAGCCTGTGGACTGCTTCTCATACTGGGATTGGTGCAATTGTTTTGCTTGTTATGAAAGAAGAAGTGAAGGAGCATTGCATCTCAGCAGGGTGAAGCTGTGGTGAGAGGAGAACTAGTAGTAGTCAGGCAATAGCCATTCAGGTGACTCCCCTCTTTTCATCATTCTTGACAATCCAATTCTTTCTTTTCAGTAAGTACTGGTTGATTTGCTGCTGTCTAACCTTCTAGCCATCTGGCTCACAAGCAGGTCCCATGAAGTTAGAATTGGGATGTCCACCTCTACAAATAGGCCAGTCACAAGTGGACTCCCTCAGAGATCAGCCTTGGGACTGCTCTTTTTTGATATTTACTTCCCTGAAGTCAAGGTGAATGTCAATGGCCTTTGGTTGACTAAAGTTGCAGTTGATTGCAAATTAGGAACTATCATCAAATCCCCCACCAACAGAAATATTATCCAGAAAGGGCTGACACAGACAAACAACTGGCATCAGAGCCATGGATTGAAACTAAATGCAAAGAAATGCATAATAGTAATCTTCAGGAAGTCATTCACCCCTGATAACTGCTATATCGACAACACATCCCTAAGGGTTGACCCAGTAGTCAGGGACTTGAGGACACACAAAGACAGTAATCTAGCCTTTGACCATCACGTGCCTACAGTAGTGAGGAAATCATTCTATGTTGTGCAACCTATAAACAAAGGTATGTCATCCAAATCTAAGGAAGTCATTTTTCCACTGTATTCAGCATTCATCAGACTTATCACTGAATACAATGCCCCTTTTGAAATGTACCTAACCAGGCATATCCAACAATTGGAATGTCCACACAGTTTTCTTGTTAAAAGAATACATGGCATAAGTAACATGCTGAATGCAAACACCTCAAGGCCCTATCCCTGTATTCAGTCTTCTGCAGGCTGTTAAGGGGAGATCTATGCCTGGCATACAAGGCATTATCGGACCCCACTCTGATGGACCTCCTGCACATCCCCAAAACAAACAGCACCAGAATTACTCATTCTAAAGACTAAACCTTGCCTGTGATATAAACAGGTCCTGCTGAAAAGATAGGTATGTATCCCAGAGACTACTCCTTCACTGGAACAGGCTCCCCAGCCATGTGAAGCAGAGCACCTCTCTAACCCAATTCAAGTGTAGCTTGGACAACCGAATGGGGAACAGGCACCTATGCCTCTAATGGACACAGACAGCCTGTAAATGGTTCATATCCCATGCCCCTGCTTGTAAATGTTTCACCTCCTAAGCTTCTGCTTACACTTATCAAGGGTACCAGAACTTATTAGTGATTTGGGATTCGTGGCTATGCTTAAAGGCTCTTGTGGTTGTTAACCTAGAAAACATCTATGAACCTATTAACCTATGCAGTGTACAGATCAAGGACATTTAAATGATATATCACTTTATCACTAGGTAGGTTGCAAACTGGCTCACAGATAGAACCCAGAGTGTGAAAGTAGCTGACTCCAAGCGGACTGCTGACCAGCCACGAGTGGAGTCCCACAGGGTTCGGTCCTGGGTTATCTCCTGTTTGGTACGTACTTCTCTGAAGTCCAGGCCAACACGAAGGGACTCTGGCTGACAAAGTTCAGAGATGATTGCAAGTTGGGAGCTATTATTACCTCCCCATGTGATATTGACATCCTACAGAAAGGCCTCAATGAGACCAATGACTGGTGTCAGAACCATGGCCTTAAGATCAATGCCAAAAAATGTGTTTTCATCACCTTTGGGAAAAACCCTGTTCCCTTGAATGACCACATTGATGGTAGTCCACTGAATACAGAAGGTGTTATAAGAGATCTGGGAACACAGGTTGACAGCAACCTCTCTTTTGACCACCACAGTGCCACTGTGGTCAGAAAGTCCTTCTATGTGGCACATCTCATTATCAAGGGTTTTGCATCCAGGAAGAAAGAGATTATTGTCTCCCTCTACTCTTCCCTCATTATACCAATCATCGAGTACAATGCTCCATTTGGCATGTACCTCACTAGACACCTGCAACAACTGGAGAGGCCGCAAAAGGGCCTCACAAAGAGAATCTTAGGCCTTAAACACTTGTCCTATATGGACAAACTCAAAAAAACTCCAAGTATTCTCTGTCTCATATCGCCTACTTAGAGGCGAGATCTGCTTGACTTACAAAGCCATGTCTGACCCAGCTCTGTTAGAAATGTTACATCTAAAGAAATCCCAGTCCCTCCACACCAGATGCTCCAGAGACCTCAACCTCATTACCACAATCAAAAGAATATGCTGGAGAGACAGGTTCCTAACCTAGAAACTGCCCATGCTATGGAATAGACTTCCCATACATGTCAAGCAGAGCACCTCACTGGCCCTCTTCAAGAGAAATCTTGATGAGTGGATGGGAAATAGAAAATTCACCCTGGGGTTCACTCCAGTGGCTCTACTCGACAGAGACACTAGGAAATAAGTTTGGGTGGCACAATGCTAAGGTAATCCTATGGGCTAGACTTGTAAAAGCTCCAGGGCCATTAGCCTAGTACACACCTATGAACCTATGAACCTATATGGAATGCTGTAGATAGCTAAGACTGGTATTTATATTGGTTTCATCTCTATTCTTTCATCTTCTATTTTACAGCTGCAAAAGAATTCTTGGTGAACAGGGGGTCACATGCTGAGAGGTTGGAGTAATTCATAGAGACAAGAGATATGTATACAGCACAACTGACCCCGATTGCAATAAATATATTGTGATTCCACATATAAGTATCAAGTTTAGCATTCATATCTTAACTGAAACAGCAAGCGAGCATGCTTTCTTCTATAGTTCATGGTAATTGTATTAGGTAAGTGTAATAGTGTATACAGATTATATATCTGCCTAAATATTTCTTCCATAAATAATCAAGAGCTACTTATTCATTTCACTCAAGTGTTTATCAGTGGCCTGTATAGATGCAAACACCTTGAGTTGATATTTTTCCTGTAAAAGCACCATTGACATTTCACCAGTATGAAGTTGCATACAAGACAACTAGTTTATTTGACAAGCACTGTCCCCAGAGTTGTAAACCAGATACTCCTGACATTGCACTATATTCTCACTCCAACTGTCTAATCAATAAAAAAGGGTCTACTGCCATGGAAATGAGCTTTCCCACTATCTCCTTTACCAGCTTGGTGGATATGGGCATCCTATGACAATGCAGAAACTGACTAATGTTTACTGGCAGCCAGTTAATTCTCAAACAAACTGATATGATATGTGAGAGATGTATTTACACAATGTCACCGGAGGCAAAACTGTCATATAAAAACACTCCTAATGTCAATAAGGGTGTCAGTAATACACACCCCACACCCATGACACACAATTCAGAGCAGACATATATACCCACATATGCGGACAAACTTAAATGTAACCTTCCTAAACCTCAAAGACCTTCTAGATGAATTAAGCATAACAAATATCCTCAACAGCCCTAAATGTACTCTTTCATAAGAAATCCACATCAACACACACAACCACATTTTATGGAGCCTCTACTTTTAAGCCCACAAGGTAAGCAACCACACAATCCAACATTTTGATCATTGGAGACTCCATTGTGAGACACTCTCATGTCCCTGTCATGAGGCTGAGGAAGGAGGAAGTCACAGTCAGTTGCTTATCAGGGACAGGATTCTTCGCATTACACATGCACTCAGATCATTGAACCACAAGTACCAGTATGACTCAGTCATAGTCCATGTGGGTGTAAATGACCTTAGATGCACCTGCCTAGATTATATGAAGAGAGACATCTTCGAGGTCTTGGAATGTATATCCTAGACTGGTATGAGCCTAGCATTGAGAGATATTTTACCTTCTCCAAGGATGATACCATAATAAAAACAAATGAAGACTTGAGTTTTATAATTGGCTTAGTTTCTGATGTCATTCTAAGGGGTTGCAATATTTGTCAGCATGGAAGGAGATGGCAATAGACCATGCTACTTTGTCATGGATGGTCTACACCTCTCCCCTCTAGGCTTTCATATATTAGCTAAAACATTGTCCTCCCACATACTGCCTTTTTTAGGCAATGCCAACCTAAAAGTACTTCTGACATAGCAAATCAAAACTAATGCTAGAAGTCTAAACAAAAAACTCCTCCCTAGAAACTCTCTTCACCCTAGAGAGTGCTGATGTCTGTGTGGTCACTGAGACACAGTCTAAAGCCACAGAGAGCACACCAGCAGTGCAAGGTTATAACACCTTTCACAAATTTAGACCAGCTACTACACAGCCAGGGACTAAAGGTGGAGGTGTCTCAATTTACATAAAAAATAAATATACCTCAAGCCTAGTCAAACCCGACAATTCACTTGAGCTTCTCCACTTTCATATCACTGAAGGCAAAATCCAATACCACTTCTTTGCAAGCTATAGCCCCACCCCCATGACCCAGGAAACCTATACCATGTATTTATACTTATTGGAAACACTCACATAATACACCACCCAGGCATGCAATCATACTGTTTCTGCTCCTCACTAATATGTGCTGCACACTCCCCAGTGTAATGTCTTCTCTGGTTAGGTCAGACCACAAAATGGTCTCCTTTGAAGTAAAAATAAAACCTGAAACTCCAGCTAACCCTAGAATATTCAGGAACTGCTCTAAGGATAACTTCCTACTATTACATGATAAGCTGGCAAAATTCCAAGCTCCGATAAAACCCGAGAACACCACTGCCTATGCAAAAATGTTCACAGAAACCCTATAGAAATGTTAATAGCTGCATAGAAGTGACCATACTCACAAGAAAGAAGAACAGAACTAACTCAACAAGCCAAGCCACCCTGGTGGAATCACAACATCAGTAGCCTGTAAAACATAATGAAGAAAATAATGGCAAAACATTTGGAGGTGCAGCACCCAGCAGGGTAAAAGCACGCTCATCAAACTAAATGAACATCTCAAAGGACAAATAAAGTGTACCAAAGAAAGATTTGAGGTAAATTTGGCCGCACAGATCAAGGACAATCACAAAGCATTCTTTAGCTATGTCTGCAACCTCAAAGGCAATACACAATTATGTGCAAAGCCCATTGTTAATTGAGCAACCTATACTGAGCCCGAAGATATATCAACCCTGACAAATTGAACTCCAATTTTACCCCTCTCTCCACCTCAATTTTCCGTCAGGAAATGCCAACAAATATAACTCCCCCTACTATCACTAGGAAACAAGTCTTTAATTCTCTCTCTAAGGTCAACAACTCTGCATCAGTTGGCCTTGATAATATCTCTGGATGCCTTTTAAATATCATCAAACATGACCCATCTGGCCCTTTGGAATTGCTCTATAACTGCAGTCTTCAAACCGGTTCATGCCTCGTGAATGAAGAACAACAACATTCATCCCTCTGCACAAAAGTGGGCCATCTACAGACCCTGGGAACTATAGACCCATAAGTCTCACTGGTTTCATATGCAAAAACATGGAAAGTGTTATCATACAGATGGTCAAAAATGACATAGGAAACCTCCAGACACTGCACCCAACCTAATATGGTTTTGTCAAGGATAGGTCATGCCTACTCAGCCTGGTGAACTTTTTGGAGAAGGTCAGTAAAGCAATGGATGAGAGCAAAATGTCTCACACTACCTACCTTGACCTGGCCAAGGCATTTGACACAACACCCCATTTGGGCATGATTGACAAACTCAAGAGCTTAGGTAAATAGCCTTATGTGACCCAGTGGATAGCCATCTGGCTCACAAGCAGGTCCCATGAAGTTAGAATTGGGGTGTCCACCTCTACAAATAGGCCAGTCACAAGTGGACTCCCTCAGAGATCAGCCTTGGGACTGCTCCTTTTTGATATTTACTTCTCTGAAGTCAAGGTGAATGTCAATGGCCTTTGGTTGACTAAAGTTGCAGTTGATTGCAAATTAGGAACTATCATCGAATCCCCCACCAACAGAAATATTATCCAGAAAGGGCTGACACAGACAAACAACTGGCATCAGAGCCATGGATT
This sequence comes from Protopterus annectens, assembly GCF_019279795.1. Lineage (NCBI taxonomy): Eukaryota > Metazoa > Chordata > Ceratodontiformes > Protopteridae > Protopterus > Protopterus annectens. Next base: position 115,798,841 of record NC_056729.1, on the reverse strand, counting down.
GAAACTAAATGCAAAGAAATGCATACTAGTAATCTTCAGGAAGTCATTCACCCCTGATAACTGCTATATCGACAACACATCCCTAAGGGTCGACCCAGTAGTCAGGGACTTGAGGACACACAAAGACAGTAATCTAGCCTTTGACCATCACGTGCCTACAGTAGTGAGGAAATCATTCTATGTTGTGCAACCTATAAACAAAGGTATGTCATCCAAATCTAAGGAAGTCATTTTTCCACTGTATTCAGCATTCATCAGACCTATCACTGAATACAATGCCCCTTTTGAAATGTACCTAACCAGGCATATCCAATAATTGGAATGTCCACACAGTTTTCTTGTTAAAAGAATACAGGGCATAAGTAACATGCTGAATGCAAACACCTCAAGGCCCTATCCCTGTATTCAGTCTTCTGCAGGCTGTTAAGGGGAGATCTATGCCTGGCATACAAGGCATTATCGGACCCCACTCTGATGGACCTCCTGCACATCCCCAAAACAAACAGCACCAGAATTACTCATTCTAAAGACTTAAACCTTGCCTGTGATATAAACAGATCCTGCTGAAAAGATAGGTATGTATCCCAGAGACTACTCCTTCACTGGAACAGGCTCCCCAGCCATGTGAAGCAGAGCACCTCTATAACCCAATTCAAGTGTAGCTTGGACAACCAAATGGGGAACAGGCACCTATGCCTCTAATGGACACAGACAGCCTGTAAATGGTTCATATCCCATGCCCCTGCTTGTAAATGTTTCACCTCCTAAGCTTCTGCTTACACTTATCAAGGGTACCAGAACTTATTAGTGATTTGGGATTCGTGGCTATGCTTAAAGGCTCTTGTGGTTGTTAAACTAGAAAACATCTATGAACCTATTAACCTATGCAGTGTACAGATCAAGGACATTTAAATGATATATCACTTTATCACTAGGTAGGTTGCAAACTGGCTCACAGATAGAACCCAGAGTGTGAAAGTAGCTGACTCCAAGCGGACTGCTGACCAGCCACGAGTGGAGTCCCACAGGGTTCGGTCCTGGGTTATCTCCTGTTTGGTACGTACTTCTCTGAAGTCCAGGCCAACACAAAGGGACTCTGGCTGACAAAGTTCAGAGATGATTGCAAGTTGGGAGCTATTATTACCTCCCCACGTGATATTGACATCCTACAGAAAGGCCTCAATGAGACCAATGACTGGTGTCAGAACCATGGCCTTAAGATCAATGCCAAAAAATGTGTTTTCATCACCTTTGGGAAAAACCCTGTTCCTTGAATGACCACATTGATGGTAGTCCACTGAATACAGAAGGTGTTATAAGAGATCTGGGAACACAGGTTGACAGCAACCTCTCTTTTGACCACCACAGTGCCACTGTGGTCAGAAAGTCCTTCTATGTGGCACATCTCATTATCAAGGGTTTTGCATCCAGGAAGAAAGAGATTATTGTCTCCTCTACTCTTCCCTCATTATACCAATCATCGAGTACAATGCTCCATTTGGCATGTACCTCACTAGACACCTGCAACAACTGGAGAGGCCGCAAAAGGGCCTCACAAAGAGAATCTTAGGCCTTAAACACTTGTCCTATATGGACAAACTCAAAAAAACTCCAAGTATTCTCTGTCTCATATCGCCTACTTAGAGGCGAGATCTGCTTGACTTACAAAGCCATGTCTGACCCAGCTCTGTTAGAAATGTTACATCTAAAGAAATCCCAGTCCCTCCACACCAGATGCTCCAGAGACCTCAACCTCATTACCACAATCAAAAGAATATGCTGGAGAGACAGGTTCCTAACCTAGAAACTGCCTATGCTATGGAATAGACTTCCCATACATGTCAAGCAGAGCACCTCACTGGCCCTCTTCAAGAGAAATCTTGATGAGTGGATGGGAAATAGAAAATTCACCCTGGGGTTCACTCCAGTGGCTCTACTCGACAGAGACACTAGGAAATAAGTTTGGGTGGCACAATGCTAAGGTAATCCTATGGGCTAGACTTGTAAAAGCTCCAGGGCCATTAGCCTAGTACACACCTATGAACCTATGAACCTATATGGAATGCTGTAGATAGCTAAGACTGGTATTTATATTGGTTTCATCTCTATTCTTTCATCTTCTTTTTTACAGCTGCAAAAGAATTCTTGGTGAACAGGGGGTCACATGCTGAGAGGTTGGAGTAATTCATAGAGACAAGAGATATGTATACAGCACAACTGACCCCGATTGCAATAAATATATTGTGATTCCACATATAAGTATCAAGTTTAGCATTCATATCTTAACTGAAACAGCAAGCGAGCATGCTTTCTTCTATAGTTCATGGTAATTGTATTAGGTAAGTGTAATAGTGTATACAGATTATGTGGGCTCAATTCCTACATGTAGCCTATAGATTGACATTCAACAAGTGTCATTTTTACATTTGAAATGCAGCAATATTGTCTGTAATGCCATGCTGTTAAGTTAATTTGTAGTATCTTTAAAAACATGTATGGAAGATGTGTATATTCCAAGGATTACTTGTAACAATTCACAGTTAGTTTTTGGACTGTGAAAGCTCTATAGCTAGTGTAATAATAAAATGATAATTGTTGTAATAAAGCATGAATGTGGCGTTTCCTGGTACTTATCATCTCTTTTCTTTTTTGTCTCTCCCCATCTCTTATTTGTGTGTCTCTCTATCTTTTCTTTCTTTGTGAGTTACCTGGAATCATGCCATTCTGATGTCATATCTTTCTGGCAACACACCAAATGCTTTTCAGCACTGAGAGGTTGGCCAACTGCTGTGGCTTGGCCTGCCAAATCTCTAGCAGCTTCCACACCAGTACCCAGCACCTCTGGGATGCATTCTGGCAGTGCTGCCTCCACAGCCCCTGCACTACCTGGACAGTCCACATCAAGTAGCATTGCCCTGGCTGCTGGTGCAGTGGTACCCTCCAGGAGTATTGGTGGAGGCAGTGATTACCTCACCCACCAGGAGTTGCCAGGAATGGTGTGTGATCTAACAGAGACTGGCCTTGTTGCCTACATCAGCCTCCTGGAGAGGTTGCTCATTAAAATAGGAAACAGACTGCTATGTCAAGAAGTGTCACAGGGAGCTGAGGAAAGAGACAGTGATGACAGTTCTGAGAATGAGGACTAGATTCTCACTGTTCCCATGCTTGATGGGCATATGCCTCTGATATCCCCTACCTATCCCCAATCATGGTGTCCCCCAACCATTTGTGTCCATCACCATCCCTATGTCTGTATTGTTTAACCTTTTTGTCTGTATCTGCTTCTTCACCTCCCCTGCCTACCTGACATTTACATTCCTATGTCCCTTCCCCAAAATCCCTCTCATTTTGAAATCCAAAATAAAATGGGTACCTGTCCCACAAAGAAAAAAATGTCCCATACATAGCTCTCCAGTTTACATATCTGTCTTCTCAACACAATTAATTTGGTACAATTTGTTATTCAAAATCATCATGTTGTTGTCACCCATCTGTGTTGTGGTGGCAGTCCAAATTCATTAAATGTTCTCTACATGTGCACATCACTGTGACAAACAAGTGGAGATATATGGTTATTTTCTAATTCCCTCCTGTAAATTCCTTTATTGTTTTCTCTTTGTTCTTCCTCCTGCTTGACCCCCATTTCCCCACTTTCTTATCTACCTTATTTTCACACCTTTAATCTGGTCAAAAAAGAGAATAACACACCACACAACTGACCAGAAATGACCCATTAAAAAGCCTTCACTTTTTGTCCTCTGCATTTGTGTGGAGTTTGGCATCACACAGCAATGCCAAATGGCAGTGAATGACTATGCATGTCCTATGGCAAAACCTGGTGAGTTTTTGCCATCGGCTGCACTAGTCCAGTTATCTCTGCACAATGGTGTTTAAACATGCTATGATAGAGGAACACAGAGTTAAAGAAAATTAAAGCCACTACTTTGAAACTGTTAATCTGACAGTTATGTATACTGCTGGATACAACAAAGTACAACTTCTTATGTGGAGTGCTGATATAAATTCCTTGAATGAAGGTTTTTTTTTCCCATAGTATCAAGGGTTCAATTTCAGATGCCTCTCACATTATTGATATAATGTTATATAGCTATGATATGATTAATCACCCATATCTTAACATTTGCCACAGTTATGTGTTCTCATGAAGATACATTGAATACTGTCTAAAAAAATATTATCTGCATTGACATCCATCTCCACAACTATGACATATTTATCAAACCTTGTTCTCCTTGTCATAAGCCTGTTATCCCTTTATTAACCCTTTATTACCCATATGTCAGTCATGTCATGCTGTAGAGCATGGCAGATTAATAATTAGAACAGACTAAAAATATGTACATGAATGTTACATTACATCAAACAGTGTATGTCCAGTTCTTGTATGCATCCCATTTAATCACACTCCTCTTTGTAGGTGTGTATCTATTAGGCTGATGGCTGTACAGGTCATCTTATAGTTACTGCATACTGACATAACTCTGTTGAAGGATAACACAAGCATGTTACCATGATTCAATAGGTGATCAGTGCTCCATTAGTGTTCAAGGTTTCAATATCTGCTGTAGGATTCCCTTTTTGCCATGTTCAGGTGATGATGGATGAAATGAGAATCTAATGTAATATGGAAACTGTCCTTACTGTGAAGAAACATGCTGCACACACATTTCAGGATATCTGGCCCTACACAAACAGTTAGTATATCTGCTTAGAGATAATAATAATTTCAAAAGATGTAGAACCTCTTGTCGTTTGTAGAAAGCTGTGCACATAATTAACCTGTGATTTGCAGTGATGCCTGCAAAACAGCTACCAGATGTGCAAGTGTATTGAGGCAGGTATTACTGATAAAATTTGGGGAAGATACTCACTTCAGTGTAGTCATTTATTGTCACATGTGCAGTCCTGATCACATTTACTTAGTTAATGACATCCTGACACCATTTGTAAAAAAAGTGAATCATCTAGATTTGAACACTGGCTTACCTGTGCTCTGACCAAGTGCAAGTTGCTCTTAGACCTTGAGCCACAGAGAAAGCTAGGCATTAGGTGTATTTTCCACACTCAGTACTGTCCAGAGTGTTGATGGCTGAACATCACCGCAGATCCTTTTTTGATAAGGAGGGCAAACCAAATTAAAGTTAAGCAGATACCGACATTTGCTTGGCGTTTGTTATTCAAAATCATTGGGTTGTTGTCACCCATCTGTGTTGTGGTGACAGTTCAAATTCATCAAATGTTCTCTACATGTGCACATGACTGCAATGAAGAAGTGGAGATCTGTGGTTCTTTCTTAAATTCCTCCTGCAAATTCCTTTATTTCATCCCATTTGATCTTCCTCTGCTTGTCCCCCATTTCATGGGGCAGGCACAGTCAACAGTTAACAATCCAAAAATCGGCCTCAGTTGCAACAAGATGAAGAAAGATAAAAAATTTCAAATAAGCAACTACGAAGTGCTTACAGAAAGAACTTTAATTTAACAAATAAAAATAAAAATAAATCAGATACATCCAGTGAATCAAGCGCTTTCGTCTCCAACCATTTGGAGACTTTATCAAGACAATCAACAGTTACTTATGTAATAAAACTTTGGCACCAACATTTCAAAGATAGACTACAGCATGCACATCATAGTATCTGCCAGCAATTTCTCCGATAACATATTTTGCAAGCCAGACACATGAAACATTCTCAATAAACAGATGTGTTTTGCAGTTAACACCAGTGCTCCTGTATTTGCTCACACTTTGGCAATGAGAACCAGTGGACACTGCTACTGCACAAGTCCAAGTTGAATTCCTGAAAATAGAACCACGCACACACTAAATCTTTGCCATCATCTGTGCAAATCAATTTTTCTGATGTTCTATGGGAACAGGTATTTAGCACATTTAGTTCTGGTTACTGTGCTGTAATCCTCCACTACATGGAAATGCATTCATAAACACAACAGAATGGCAGTGACATGTGTGCTTTACTCAACACATACTTTCTGATATTCATGTGTGCCCTGCAGCAATGCACTTTCAAGCTTACCTCTCAACTGTCCAGATTTTTGCAGAATGTCCAGATTTTTGGCTCATATTTTTGATCTGTTCCTCATAAAATTTGTGTTTTTCTGGCAAATGACTGAGATGATCTGGGGGATTGAAGTCACTAAATAATGACATGCATTTGAGTTTCAGACTTCATGTCCTTCTGAAAATGTATGTTAAAACAAACCCTTTTACTCTAGCAACTTTCTACATTTATAAGAGCAATTTTTTAAATATGTCCCTATTTTTGGGTCTTTGTCCCCCCATTTTGTTGCCCTTTGTCCAAATTTATTTGCACTAAGAGGTTGAAAGGTATGCTTTCAAGTAATATATCAGGACTTGGGCCATTGCAAACAGACTTCAGCATTACAGAGCATAACTGCATTGTTACATTTGGCATGGGTTTATAGTGGCACTGGACATTGGTCATCCATAATCATATCCCATTGATATTGTCAGTAATTTGTATTAATGTGGACATACCTTCAACAGAATATGAAGACACATAACTCCATCATTGCACTACTACTGTTTCCTAAGTGTGTTTGTGTGTATGTGTTATCTACCCAATACCCTGAGAAACAGCTACACATCTGTCTCACTTCTGCAATATGCAGTCATGATACCTTCTTTCACCTAGGCTGCCATGATACATTTATATGTATGTTTGCAAATTGCACTCATACAATAATATCATAAGTCCAGGCTTTACAGTGTATGCTACCTGTGATATATAATGATGTCATCTTCTATAAAGTACGCCCTGACTGTGCTAACATCAGACTTATACAATGGTGCCTGCATTAAGTAATGTGTTTTCTGGCTTGTGTAATTAGATAGGTAGGAAATTCTCATCTCACAGTGGTCATCTTGTCTGTGTGAGCAGTTAGAAGAGCATGAGTTCAGCTCCTGCTACCCTCAGTCAAGTGCCAAGCAGAAGATACAGATACATGATTCCACAGCAATTTCATACAACCCTCCCAACTTCCAACTTATCAGCATACAGTGATGATGTCATCCTCTATAAAGTGCACTCTAACACTCCTAACACCAGACTTTTGTGGTGGGGCAAATGTTGAGTACTGTGTACTCTAGCTGGTCTAACTATATAGGTAAGGATTCTAAACTCATAACAGTCAACCTAAGAGAGAGAGAGAGTGTGTGGGTTCATTCAACTATCAGCCCATAGTCAATTTTACACCAAGATGTAAGTCTACTGCTATGTCAGACACTCCTGTCAACATCTTCTTCTCAGCGTACACTGATGATGTCATCCTCTGCAAAGAGCAGCCTGACAGTGCTAATGACAAACTTGCGCAATGGCGCTAACTTCTTTTTTCAGCATACACTGATGATGTCATTCCCTATAAAGTACATTCTGAAAGTATTGAAGTCAGACATCTGTGGTGGCACTCATCTTACATTAGATGGAATGCGGCTTCTATACCTGCAATGATGTGGCTTCAAATCTGACCCCAGTCAACTGGGGGGGGGGGTGTTTGTGGTATGTTACAGTCATTGTATGATGTTTTGAATCACTTTTCATTTGACTCCCACTCAAGAGAACTTTTTACATAGCCCCCTGAATCCAACATCCCCTTTTCCCTCTGTCCATATATCTGGGGAGCACTGAGGATGTCATCATCCCATAGATGCATACACATATTATGAAGCAGAGCCCCTACATGACCCTCTGCAAGTCATCTCCAGACCACTCAATGTTTGATTGTTAATTCTGCCATGGGGTCATGCACATGTCACATATGGACAAAGGCAGTCTGTATTAAATCAAACACATGCATACATATGCACATACCCCAACTATCTTCCATCACATAGTTATAGTGATCTGTGTTTAAATGGTACAACAATGGCTAGGATTTTATGTGCTGCTAGCCAGTAGCCTAGTAATGTCCTTTGCCCATCTGAACATTGCATGTCAATGGTGTATTCCACATGTGCTATGCTGAGTTGTGGATGTACTGTATCCCTACAAGAATGTATTCCAATCTGTGATTCAAACTATTGTGTTGATAGCCACTGCTGAAATTTGGTTACATGTTCATTCCATAACAGATGCAGTAATATGTCTCCTGAGGACTGTTCACATCAGATGATGCTATGTATATTGTTGCCTTACTAAGCCATGTGTTCTTGTACTGCAGTATATCAACACTCAACATAGTTGTCATGCAACCATCACAGTGACAGATGCAATATGACAGGTGTGCATGTGTAAATCTAGTTTCTAGAAATTTTATTTGACATACAGCAATATTACATCATACTGATTACATGGGCCATACACCTGGGTTCATCCACATGTTATAATGCTGTTATATAGACAAACATATGCCATGCTGGGATTCACTTGAAACCTTGGTGAATTCATTGCAAGCACTATTGCGTTGCTGTTCACAATGATTATACAGGTGTTCCTCAACAACACTGTGTGACTGTCAGCATTTATGTCATTAACTGTTTTGTATGAGCCACATCTACCTCAGTTGTCATGTGTCCACATATGGTGTCAGGACCCTCACTCATATGTTTCCACTGATAAACATATAGGTATATGATATACATCTGATGTAAAGATGTAAAATAGATAGAGTTTTGTGATGGAGTTGTTTCACATCTGATTCAGACCAAATGTTTTATTTGTAAGTGATGTACATCTCACATACTGCTGTAACATTCATTATAACAGGTCATTTCTTAATTCACACATCAATTGCAGATGATTCAGATAATAGCCATTGCTATTACATGTGGCTGGTTCATGTAATACATAGCTGTGTGTGGGGAATCCATTCATAATAGTATGGTGTTAGTCTGTGTTATCTGTATGGCTGATACCTAAGTCAGCCAGGGATGCTTTAGTCAAGTATATCACATTTGGAACAGTGAGCTCCCCACATCTTGTCAGCTATAGAGAACTCTTTTTTGGTTGCAGTCCCATTAGGATTTGACAGTGCAGACTTCCCTTCAAGGTGCTCTATTAGATGTTTGTGTGATATGTTTTTCTGTGTTTCACTCAGTAAATACACAACTCAGCGACAGCAGTGATGGCATGGGTTTGATTATTGCAAGTGTGGATTGTGGCTTTTGTGTCTTGCAGACCTTTCAAATGGCCAGGATTGCCCCTGATTTCAACTCCAGATTTAACACTGTCCCTCTTAGACACTCCAAAAAGTGGTAATTTTTGAAGAAGGGGTGGTAAATTCTCCTTACAGTATACTGACAATCATTGCTGTGGTACACATCTCTTCCTGCATAACATGTATAACAAGTTGCACTCATATATTTTGTCAATGCCACATATTAATAGTCATAATATTTTAAAAGTGGCTATGACTGTGTCTTTTTCTGTCTACATTTGTCCAGGAGTGCATTGCTGTGTGTTCATGATTGGTTGATATTTGTACTGGCATGTCACTTATATTCAAGCAATTCATTTTGCAGATTTTCACACTATGCACATACCCCCTATTGGATATATCATGCTTGCTAAATGTCCTCTCCAGTGAACATATCAGTGATGTTTGTGTTACAGCCATTAATCTCCATGACATGTAACCTTGTATGACCGTCACATGTATACTATCATGTATGATGACATACTATACTCACTCAGGAGGTGTAGACAGCAGTATGCACTGTGCTATCTACATATGTGCTTAACGTTATGATACTGATTGTCCTGAAAGTGTACGTACATTGACATATCCTATCTTGGGGACATTGCCATTTTTTCCTTGCTTCTTCTCCTTTCTTCGTTCCTTCACGTCTGTGCCCATTTTCATCAGCACACTTTCCCTGCCTAGTTTCTGTTTCATTGTATTTACCCTTGCTGCATTATTTCATTCTGCAAATAATTGTCATAGTGTACATTGCACTCGGTATACCTTTCTTAACACTGTGTTAATACTACCGTTATTGCAGTATTTTTACCCCTGGTAGTCATTGCAGCTCTGCATGCAATCTTGCCCAGTAGGTTTGCCCATAAACAGAGTTGAATGCTTCTTCTTTCTGTGCCCATGCTGCCTGCATGTTTTGTAGTGGCAGCACTGTTGATATGACATAATCAGCCATGTAAATTGAACAATTAATTCTCCACAGTAATTAAGTTTTAATCCTACTGAGAGAAGACAGGCACACCATGGTTGAGTTAAATGTATGCAGATTGGCATGTGGGAAAATAATCGAGTCTGTTGACCTTAGAAATGGAAAATGAGCTAAAACATTTCCAACATCAGCCTGCATATAAGGTGGTACACAGACTGTATAACATCATAGAATGTGGGCATCATTAAAACTCAACTCACTAATTATATGCATCAAGACAAAGTACATCAATATCACAAGTCAATTTATACTTTTAGTGACAATACCATAAGTAAATTACAGAAATTGCCAACTATGTGAAAAATGGGTGCTCCAAAACACATTTGTAATAGTATGTACAATAAAGCTTGTCCAGATTTTGGAATGTAAGTCACTAATTGCACATTCCATAACTAAAATTGTTCACTATATAAGATGAGTGTTGTGGTACCTTACAAAGTGTACAATATCCTGAGAAATTGGATGACATCTCCAGTGTGGATTTCATAATAGCAGACTGGACATTTGGAGGCCTCATTGTCATCTAAGGAACTTCATGAAGTTATAAAGTATCTACAATCCTTCTAAGATCCTGAGCCTGATTGTCTGCCCATAAGCTAGACAGGAATCATTGACCCTGTCTCTAATTAGAGCCTTCAGTAAGGCTTTTCACAAGTAAATTTCTTTTCTTTGAGTGATTTATGATATTAAGAGTATATGGCAAATGTATATCACTGCCATGGACTATGGTCAATATCTGCCAGGCCAGATAATCTTCATACTGAATGACTGAAGAGAGGAATTATGCACATGATTTTTCCAGGATTCCAGTCAGTATTATCTAGCGAATATTAAGTGAATATTGGGCCAGACCATATCACATTCATACTCAGACACAGATAAAACAGGTGCATAGACACATCCACAGCCAACCACCTACGTACACACCCACACACACACACACACACACACACACACACACACACACACACACACGCACACACACACACACGTGTGTGTGCTCACACAGACACACGCACACACAATTGATTTTAAGGAGAGACATTTAATGCCTTTTTAACATCACCACTCCTTCCAGTTTCTATGGTCCCACATTGCCTTGTGTCCAGTCTGGCACTCCAAGGCTACAATTACTATAGACTTTTTTAGATAAGCCAGTTGTATGATATTAGCTATTGTAGCTATAGAAAAGGCAGTTGCACTTTAAATGAAGTAGGAACATCAGGTGCATTTAATCAGTTCTGTACAAATGTCCTTTACACACCAACAATCAACCAACCATGGCTGTTTATAGAGGGCTAGTTTATAGGTTCATAGGTTCATAGGTAGGTACTAGGCTATTGGCCTAGCCAACAAGGTTCCCTGGCTTACGCCACCCAAGAAAGTTATTTTCCTGTGCCACTTTCGAGCAGACACAGAAGTGATCCCTGTGGTGTATTTCCTATTTCCCATCCACTCATCAAGATTTTTCGTGAAGAGTGCTAATGAAGAACATTGCTTGACATAGAAGGAAAGCGTGTTCCAGAGTATGGGAAATCTCTGGAACAGGAATCTTTCCCTCCAGCATGTCCTGTTTATTGTGGTGCAAGGTTTAGGTCCCTAGAGCATGTAGTTCAAAGGGATTGGGATTTCTTTAGATGTAGCATGTCCAACAGCTCTGGGTTTGACATAGCTTTATATGTTAGGCAGAGATCACCTTGGAGTATGCTACGGAGTAAAGCTGGAGTTTTTTGAGGTGGTCAGTGTAGGGCATTTGTTTGAGACCAGTAATCCTTTTTGTGAGATACTTCTGTGGCGTTTCTAGGTGCTGCAGATGTCTTGTGAGGTACATTACAAAAGGGGCATTGTACTCTATAATGGGTCTAATGAGTGTCGAGTAGAGGGGAACAATTACCTCTTTTTTCCTGGATGACAACCCTTTTATGATGAGGTGTGCCATGTAGAAGGACTTCCTGGTGATGTGACTATGAAAGGAGAGACTACTGTCCACCTGGGTCCCAAGCTTATCACACATTTGGTGTTAAGTAGATTGCTGCCTATGTGGTAGTTCATGGGTACAGAGTTTTTACCAAAGGGGATGACACTGCACTTTTTGGCATTGAGCTTGAGGCCATGGCTCTGACACCAGGCATCTGTCTCAGCGAGGCCCTTCTGTAGGATGTCCACATCATTTGGGGATTTGACTATGGCTCCTAGTAGTTCCCCGGATGGAAGCCTGTGGTACTCCACTTGTCACTGCTTTGAGGTCAGATTTGGAGTCTGCAACATTTGTAGTGTGGGTTCTGTCAGTGAGCCAGTTGGCAACCCATCTTGAGATGTAGGGAGTTATACCTAGTTTAATGAGTTTAGCTATAATTCCAGAATGGGGGATGGTGTTGAAAGCCTTGGCGAGGTCAAGATAGGTTGTGTGAACCACCTTACCCTCATCTACGGCTTTGGTGAATGCCACAAAGAAGTTTATCAGGTTCAGGAGGCATGCTCTGCCCTTCACAAACCTGAACTGGGTGAGATCCAGAGTTTGGAGGTTACCAATGTCTTTGTTTATGAGTTCCATGATGATACGTTCCATGGCTTTGCAGACCAAGCTCGTCAGGCTAATAGGTCAATAGTTCCTGGGATCAGTGGTGGCTCCCCCTTTGTGGAGTGGGATAACTGTTGCTGTGCGCCATTCAGTGGGCACAAAGCCTGATGTGAGGCTATTATTGAACATGGTGCTTAAGTGGGGAGCCAGTTTGTTCTGAAGTTCATGTAAAACGCAGCCTGGGATGTTGTCCGGTCCCATGGATGCTGTGTTTTTGGCTTTAGAGAGTGCAGCTTATACCTGCGTAGTTGTGGTTACAGGGATGCTGCATTCTTCCTGTATAGATATGGGCCCTTTAGGGGGTGGGGGGTTAAGTTAGCCCTAAACCTATCTGTCAGGATGTTGGCAATATCAGTTGGTTCTGTAATTTTTGTGCCGTTGTGCTGTAACTCAGAGCAGATCTGGGTGTTGCCATCGAGATTTTTGACATAGCTATAGAATGCTTTGTGGTTGTCCTTAGAATTAGTGGCAATTTTGTTTTCGTAGCTAGCTTTGGAGGATCTTATAAGGGATCTCAGCTTCTTACTGAGGCTGACCAGGGAGCTCCTCCCCTCATGGGATTTTACTCTCTTTTGCAACAGTTTCTTCCTTCTGTTGTAAAATTTGTTTATGGCAGGGCACCACCAGATTGGCTTCCTTTTTTTGGAGGATAGCGTCTTGGTTCTGTTTGGTATAGCATGATCCATGCACTCATGTAAGTGCTTATAGAGTGCATTTGTGTAGGATTCAGCAGTTGTAACTGTATTGTCCATCTGCATGGGTGTCATGAAGTTCACCACTTCTGTCTTAAGAAGCATGAAGTTGGCTATGGAGAATTTTTTTACCGTGGTTTCATTAATAGGGGGTGGGGTCAGGATGTGTATATCAAGTGTGATTAGCTTATGGTCGGATCAGACCAGTGAGGAGTTGACTTCAGGTGTGGAACACCGGTCACTCATGTTGGTAATGACTAGGTCTAGGATATTGTTGCCCCTGGTGGGGGTGTGGATAACTTGATCCAGGACATTGGAGTTTATGAATCCCAAAAAGCATTGAGCTAAGGAGTTGGCACACGAGTAGTTTTCCCAGTTAATGGTGTGGTAGTTGAAGTCACCCATTATTAGGGCGTTTGGTTGAACCCTAATATTTTCTATTACATCAGGAAAAGAGGAATGGGAATCCTGGGGCATGGTGGGGGATCTGAAGCAAGCTACAATTTGGATTGCAGTTTTGCCAAGAGTTAGTTGCACTTGGATAACCTTGGATGCATTATGCGGAGCAACTAGCCTGGAGGTGTGGATATCCTCAATGAATATATATATGGGCAGCACAGTGGTGCAGCGGTTAACTTTGTCACCCCACAGCAAGAGGTTCTCCAGTTCGATTCTCAGCTTGGGTTCCTTCTGTGTGGAGTTTGCATGTTCTCCCTGGGTTTGCGTGGGTTTCCTCCCACATTCCAACGACATGCTTCTGGAGCATTTCTTCCTGGGCCTCCACTGAAAACAGGATCTGTGGAACCTAGTCGGACTTTCCTGGTCAACAAATGTTAAATAAATAAATAATATGAACACACCTCTGCCTTTGGTGTTTCAGTCCGGGTTACATGGCTGAAAAGTGTGATATGAGTTATAGACTGGTAGTGCAGGGGTGCTCTCTGCAGCCTTGAACCAGGTTTAAGAAGTGCCTCGAGAGAGTGCATTTTGAGATTTAGACTTCTAGCACTGAGTAGCATTACCCTCAGTTTTTGCTTGCCTGTTCCTGTTACGGTGATGAATTTGTTATTTGAACCTTGCCTAAAAAAGGCACTATAGGGGCAGCAAGAGCCTTAGCCAGTATCCAGAATCCCAGGGGCAACAGGTGCAGGCCATCTGTGGCAAAACATCGTGGTCTGTTGACCATGTCATCCCAAGCAGACAAATACTGGATCCCCTTAGAATGACACCAGAAGCTTAGCCAATTGTTGAAGTCAATCATTTTGTCCTTGTACTGCGGTTTCATTCTGGACGATGGCAGAATGTTACTCAGAGCTAGGGTCACACCTGCCAGGGCTACAAGATCGGAGAGCTCTTCCATGTCTCTTTTCATGTAGTCCAGGGAGGTACATCTCAGGTCATTCACACCAACATGGACAATGACAGAGTCATATTTGTACTTGTTGTGGAGTGACCTGAGTGCGTGGGTTATGTGGCGGATCCTGGCACCTGACAGGTAGCTGACAGTAACCTTATCCTTGTTTAGCCTGGTGAGTGCGACATCATTGTGCCTGACTATAGAGTCACCTATGACTAGTGTGTTGGATATGTTGTTTTGCTTTATTGGCTGTGGATGAGTGGCACACTGAGTCTGTTTGCTATGTGTCATTTGGGTTGTGTTGGGGGATGGAGGCTGCTTGTGTTTCTGCTTTGAGGTCCCTGTTGCTTAGACAGATTATTACTGAGAGCCTCTGTGAATGTTTTTGTGTTACTATGTGTGGATTTTGGTGGTGTAGATTTAGTGAGACTATGTGATGAGTGTGGTGTGGTGCAAATGTTTACCTTCTCCTCGTGACTGTCAAGTTCAGTCTTGGCTGGAGAGAGCTTCACCTCCAGTTTGGCTAGATAAGTGCATCTCTCACAGGTTGTAGTCTTGGGTGGTAGGAGGAGATGGTTGTCTGTGTACATGAGGCAATTTCTACATTGCCTCAAGATGCCCAGATTAATCAGATAGACAGGAGAGAACACTGGGAGCTGATCCTTGGACATGCCTGAATAAAAAACTATTTTCCTCTAGATAAGTGAGGAAAGTGAGTACAAGAGCTGTTTTTCTCTAAGCAAGTGAGAAAAGTAAGTACAAAAACTGCTTTCCTCTGGGTAATGAGGAAGGTTTATTGCTATAGTAATTAGTAGCTTATTTAGTGCTTACAAGTTCTGAACAAGTGCTGAGCATGAATAAGCAAATTTAAGTGCTAAAACTAAGAATCTGCATCTGCACTAGATGAGTTACAGGACAGAAACAAGTACAAATGCAGGCTTTCAAATTAGAAAGTTGAGAGAGATGGAAGAGATTGCCCAAATGGCCAATAGCTACAATTTCTGGGCCAGAACCACTCCTTATGTGGTAGACAGGTTACCTAGTGCTTACCACTCCCACTGATAATATAGAAGGCTTCCCTCCAACACAGAAAGGCTTGGGGGGCTCAGAAACTTACATACAGTCCTGGATACAGCAAATCTGTATCTGGAACAATAGTTACAGGAAAGGTAGGAAACAGGCTTACAGAATTATTATTTTTTTTTATAGAAAGGTAGCAAAAAAATGTAGTAAAAACAATTCACATGCAGTGCAAGCTAGCACACTTGAGTATGTAGCAATATTAGGCCAAACACAGTTTAAAAAATGCAATTAAATTAAAAAGGGTTTTACTTAAAATAATGAATTGAATAAGGAATTGTTATGGTTAGGCTTGTATAGGCCCTAGGGCTGATAGCCTAGTACCAACCTATGAACCTATAAATAATGTGGGAAGAAATAGCAAGGGAATTGTTATGGCTAGGCTTATATAGGCCCTAGGGCTGATAGCCTAGTACCAACCTATGAACCTATAAAAAAATAAAAAAAAGACTGGTACCTAGGGGAACAAAAAGCATATTCCATTGTACAGGAAAATTCAAATAAATATTGTTGAACAGCAGTTCTTATTAGAAAAATAATGTTAACTCCCATCTAGCTGGTCTATCATTACCCGAGATTACTGTCTAAAAACATGGGGCCGGATGTACGAAAGCTTGCATGGAGTGCAAGAAGAGTGAAGGAGCTCATGGAGGCAATATGTCTGCTGTGCAATCCAGGTACAGCCAGCAAGGACATGCACGAGAGCTGCTAAAGCTACTCTTGTACATTCAGCATCATGGTATGCAAATTACCTCATTTGCTGCTGAATGCTATGCAAATGAGGTAAATTTGCAATCCAGGAAACACTAACCTGTCCGTGGAAGATTAGTGTTATCTGCAGAAATGTACTCCGTTGGTAACGGAGTACTGTTCTTCAAATAGCTAAGCGGAGCTATGAAAGCTCCAAATAAAGGATGCATACAGTTGAGGAAGCATGCCAATGGCCATATATAAGGCCATTGGCATATATAAATGTTTAAAATTATTAAAATCTAACTTTTTTTTCCCGGTCTCCAATGTTTAAGCGTAGCGCAGCACCATGCAAACGTGCGGCGCTTTAAAAACAAGAAATAGCCATTTTAACTAAAAAGCTTATCCTGCCATGCAGGTGAATGGCAGGCTGAAGACAACATGGCCACTGAGTAGTGGTTGCTAAGGGGGGGAAGCTCAGTGTGAGATATGTAACCATGCATTAATAGGCAATCCTATGCAAATGAGGATAAGGATAGTGAATCCTACTTTTCCCCAGCATGTGAGCCATGTCCAAAGAGTGTAAGTCTAGGAGTAGGGGAGTAGTAGAGTAGAATATAGGTAACATCATGAGGGCGTATGTCAGAAAGGCTGTAAGCTAATTGGAGCACAGTGTCTTGTGTTTGCAGTGAGTTGCTCAGGATTGCAAGAGGCGTATCTACACTTGTCCTTTTTGAAAACCAGAAACCAAAGGTGCACACTGTGGAAATAGCTGAAATTTCTTGCAAACGTGCACACAGCGTGTGCGCGCAGGTGCGCGTGTGTGTGCAGGTGCGCGTGTTTGCGCGGCACTGCCCCGGGCGGAAACAGAAAGGGAAAAGGAAGGAGAAGAAGTAGTAGGAAGTTAACCAAGGAGAACTAGCAGAGCTGCCAGGTGAAATATATCAGAATCAGCCAATTACACAGGCAGCAGACTAGCCCAGCCCAGCACAGCACTTTAAACTCTGCAAAGAGCATTCTTCCCTGGTTTTCCCAAGAACTCTGCAACACTGCAGTATACAAAGAGGGAAAGTTTAGAAACTTTAAAGTCAGACAAAATGTGGGGCTGCTCTTGCTATCATAAACCAACATGTGCAAGGTGCTGAGGGTGGGGATATTGTGAAGGCTGCTGAGCAACCCACAGTGAGGAGATGGAGAAGAGTGTTCAGACAAGGGGTAACATACCAGGGGCTACATGAGCTTGAGATAGTGGAGTGCTATAGGTTGGACACAGACCTCCTGCAGCAAATTGTTGAGCTATGCCGGCCACGCCTCACACACAGAACCAACAGAGGGGAACCCATCCCAGTGAATACCAAGGTATGTGTTGGCCTAAGAATACTAGCTACAGGTACCTTCCCGAGACCAACTGGTGATATGATGGGGAATTCACAGGCATCAGCATCCAGGGTACTGCACCAGTTCCTGGATGCCATGTCAGCACAAATCGGTGAGCACGTATATTTCCCCAATTCCCATGAGGCATTGGCCAGCAATATGCGTCTTTTCCACCAAATAGCAGAATACCCTGAGGTAGTGGGTGCAATAGACTGCACGCACATACACATCAAAGCACCACCCAGTGAGTGGGGTAGGGTCTACATCAACCACAAGGGCTTCCCCTCCATCAACTGCCAGGTCATGGTGGATGTCCAGGGCATAATAATGAATGTGTGTGTGCTGGCTGCCCTGGAAGTTATCAGGATTCCCACATCTGGCATCTGACACAGCTGTACCAGAGATTTGCCAATGGGGACATCCCTGATGGTCACCTAGTGGGGGATGCTGGATACACACTGGAGCCGTGGCTGATGACACCCATCAGAAATGCACACACACCCGAACAAGAACTCCATAATGAGGCACACGCACAAACAAGAAACATAATTGAGCGTGTGTTTGGGATGCTCAAGTCACGGTTCCGTTGCCTGGACACATCTGGTGGAGCCTTGCAGTACTCACCAACTACATGTACCCAAACTGTCATGGTATGTGCCATGCTACACAATATGATCCTGCGGAAACAGCTGCAGCAGGAACAACATGGGGCAGGGCCAAACAGCCCCCCACCATTGCCAAGGCCTGCACAGGCATAGCGTGACTTGGAAGAGGAACAACCTGAGCCTGCCTCAGTAGGCAGAAGGAGGCATGCCCAGTATGACCTGGCCTTGGTAAAGAGGCAACGCATAGCACATACACTGACTCAGTAGGAACCCTGGAAATGACACCTCTCTCTGACTCGCACATACAGTAAAAAGGATGCTGAACTTGACACTACCTGTTTTCAAACATGTATAGGGAATGTAATATGTGCATCTGACATAGGCAGCCCTGCAGCACCACCTGAGGCATGAGTCCCTATTTTAAGCAATATAAAGCACAGCTAAGCAAATTTTACCAATATTGAGCATATTTAAATACAATTGCATGTAGCTGCGCATCACACTAACCAGCGTAATGTCGGGCAAAGTTAGGCAATGTTGGGCAAAGTCTGGCAATGTTGGGCAAAGTCGGGCAAAGTCGAGCAAAGTAGGGTAAACACGCTCACACCTGCTTTACTATTCCTTAACCAGTCAGGTCTGCCCAGCAGGAAAATAAAAAGCAGTGACCAGGCTCGAACACAGGATACTGTGGACTGTAGTCACAGTACTGAACCAACATACACTGACTCAGTAGGAACCCTGGAAATGACACCTCTCTCTGACTCGCACATACAGTAAAAAGGATGCCGGACTTGACACTACCTGTTTTCAAACATGTGGCCTAATGGTTAAGGTGTTTGCCTTACAAACACAAGGTGCAGGGTTTGAGTCTCACAAGGTATAATTGGCTAGGCTTAAAATGGCTCACAAGGGCAGTTAGCTTAATACTAACCTATGAACCTATGAACCTAAGCCATGAGACCATTTCACTGACACAGACACAACTTAAGTCACTCACACATACCAGTTGGGGAGGTCACATACCTAACAGTCACAGCCAGCAGGACAATTGCAGACAAACACAAACACAAACAAATGCTGTATCATGCCCTCTGAAGAGGCATATGAGTAACCTCCCCCCAGGCCTATGCAGACAGATAACAGCAGGCCAGGCAGTGTGATGTGGGTTGGGTAGGCTATGAAGTCACAAACTAATATGCGTGTAATTGGAAGCTAAGGTCTGTAGTACAGTGGTATACCTCAAGCCAGTACGATAGGCAACAGTACAGACTGAAATGGAGTACATGACATATCAGTGCAGGCCTAGCAAATGTGTATAAGTTTCAGGTGTACCCCTCTTCCTATGTACACCCACAGTAACAATCAGGTGTGCCCCCCCCCCAGGGTAGAAATGTACAAATAATAGCTGTCCCCCCTGTATGTAGAAATGTTGAATAGTCTATGCAAATTGACTCATGGAAGCCCTGCAGGCACAGCGTGCTTCCTGTTGATGTACAACACAAAGGTGAGCCCTGAAGTACAAACCAACTTGATTTTTCACACACATATAGTATATATGCCCATAGTGGGCATGCTCACACACTTAAACAAATTTAGCAAATTTCAGTCAGCAACATACTGAATGGTCATACTGGGAATGCTCACAGATTTAAACAAACTAAGCAAATGTCAGTCAACAACATACTGAAAGGTCATACTGGGCACTCTCACACACTTAAACGAAGCAAATGTCAGTCAACAACATACTGAAAGATCATACTGGGCATGCTCACACACTTAACGAAACAAATGTCAGTCAACAACATACTGAAAGGTCATACTGGGCATGCTCACACACAAACAAATGAAGCAAATGTCAGTCAACAACAAACTGAAAGGTCATACTGGGCATGCTCACACACTTAGGCCATGTCTGAGTACAGCAGTGGGCCACACATATCTGGCAGTTGCAGTTCTTATTCCAGACACTTGTCACTATTCACCAATCCTGCCTTGCGCACACAGTGATATAAAAACAGACCCATATAAAATATTGGACCCCTGTCATAATCAAACTATGTACTACAAGTACTTAAGTTGTTCAAAGAAAGTGAAAATGCAAAGAAGATCAATAAATCTCCGATCAGTATCATCAAGAAACAATGAGCACTCCTAACATTATCCAAACCATGTTCTGGCAAAAATATTACCAAAGAGTCCATAGAGAACCATGAAGCTTTATTTCACTATGTCATAAATATCAATGTAAACTCATATATGTTCTAAGTCAGTGCAAAGTGTAAATGAATACATGTACATGACTGACATTGCCAACATCTTGTCTGACAGGTTCATACGTATTTACCCCCTTCTCACTAACAAAAGGGCCCATTACCATACCTGGAAATTGTGAAAACCCAGAAATCACATATACAATGGTTAAACAGCTCTATCCAAACCTAAAAACATGGCGTCTATGGGATGACATGGTTTCCCTGGCTGTGTCATATGTGAACTCCAAAAGAAACAGACCCTGCACCTTAACAGTCTGTTGAGACTCACCCTCTGTACAGGATATGCAACTGTTGAATGGGTTAAAGCAACATTTGGCACACTCCACAAGTGTTGGTGCACAACAGACCATGGGAACTATAGTCTTATAAGCCTAATAAGCCTGATCTGCAAGGCCATGGAGTCCATCATTATGGAACTCATAAACAGAGCTATTGGGAGCCTACAAACACCCTACCCTACCCATTTTGGCTTGGTCAGGAGCAGATCATGGTTCCTAAACCTGCTAGACAGTTTTCAAGGCAGTCACCCAGGACATACATCAATTAAATTAGCTCCACATGGCCTACACAGACCTTGAAAAGCCCTTTCCAACATCCCACACACATGTCATATCCACAATATCAACAACCTGTGCATAAATATGTATGTCATCTGATGGATTGCCAACTGGGGCACAGATAGATCCCACAAGGCAAGAATTGTGGTCTCCTGTTCAAGCTGGTAACAACTGCTGTCCCCCATGGCTCAGTCCTGGGACCCCTCCTGTCTGGTGTATACTTTTCAGAAATACAGTCAAACACATGAGGGCTATGTTTAGCAAAGTTTGTGGATGACTGCAAAAAGGATGTCATAATCGATGCTTGGAACAACAGAGACATCCTTAAAAAGGGTCTCAGTCAGACAGATGTGGTGTACAAATGATGGCCTTGAGCTACAGTCATACAAATACCACATAGGTGCCAACACCCTAAATATGTAGGTAACAATAAGGGATCTATGGACACATGTGGATAGTCATCTCTACTTCCAGAAACACATTCTCACAGTGGTTAGAAAATCATGCTATGTGTTCCCACAAATTGCAAAGTTCTTTGCATGTAGGTCAAAGGAGGTTCCCCTCTACTCATCAGTCATCAGACCCATCAGAGAGTATCACGGCACACTTGCAATGAATCTGATTAGGCACCTTCAGCAGCTGGAAAGACCACTGAAGTACTTCAACAAGAGGATTACTGGCCTCAAACAGTTGCCCCATGCAACAAGACTGAATTTAACTCAATCTGTACTCTGTTGCATACTGTCTACTCAGGTGATCTCTGCCCAACAGACAGGTCCATGTCCAATGCAGAACTGATGCACATGCGCTATCTGAAGTAAACCCAAGCTTACTGTGCTACATGCTCCAGGGATATCATCACCACAACAATGAATAGAACATGTTGGAAGGATATATTACTAACTCACAGACTTCCCTTGCTTTGGAACAGGCTCCCAACCTACATTAAGCTGAGTCCATAACTGACACTCTTCCAGAGGAGCATTGATGAGTGCATGTGAAACTGAACTGTCACACCATGGATCACTTCATCAGCTCTACTACACAGAGGCCTAGGGAACTAACCCCATGTATGGCAATAGCTGCACATTCTGGCCATACTAATATATGCCTTCAGGCAGATAGCCTATTACCTACCTATGTACCTATATATATATATATATATATATATATATATATATATATATATATATATATATATATATATATATATATATATATATATATGTAGGGGGAACACAGTATAATAAGCCAGAGATGGATGGGCAGAGATGTGTGTAAGAGGGAGACCAGGACAGGGAGCCATCTAGGACTGTCCCACCCAGCACACATCCCAGTGGCACAAAAGACATGAGGTGCACATCTCACCCACTGTACATAACAGCCACCAGTATATGTAAGCATTACAGTGTATGTAGTCCATGTGCCTGCTGTACAACGTGACTGTACAATGAAGTACACATCTACTATCTGTAGACATGCACCTGTCACATAGGTTCATAAGTATGTAGTAGGCTATCTTCACGAAGGCATATATTAGCCTAGGCAAGTTGTGCAGCTTTCACCACCCCATTGGGTAGTCTCCCAAGCCCTAGTTCTAATAGTCAGTACCCTAAGCCCCTTTCTAGTGGGGCTGATGATGTGATGCCTGGCGTGAATTGTCTGTTTCCCTTCAACTCATTAAGGTTCCTAATGAAGAGTGTCAGCGAGGGGCTCTGTCTGATGTACATTGGGACTCTGTTCCACAGTAAGGCAAGTGTCTGTGATGGTACTCCATCCCACCAGCATGTTGTATTCATTGTTGTGATGAGGTTCATATCCATGGAGTGTGCAGTGCAACTCAATTTTGTTATCCGTAGATGCAGCATGTTCAACCGTTATGTGTTGGACATAGCTCTGTATGTTAGGTAGAGTGTGCCTCTGAGCAGGTGGTACGCAACGGAGAACAGATTTAGTTTTACCAGTTGTGTTGCATAACACAACTGTTTGAGACCAGTAATCCTCTTGCTGAGGTACCTCTGTGGTTTCTACAGCTGCTGGATATGCTTAGTTGAGTACATCCAAAATGGTGCATTGTACTCAATGATGGGTCTGATGACTTAAGAGTAGAGGGCCACCACTACCTCTTTTTATCCTGATGCAAACAAACCCTTTGTTGATTAGATGGGCCACATATGATTTCCCAATCACTTTGTCAACATGGTTGTCAAAGGAAAGATCTACTTGTGTCCCCAGATCCCTTATTACCTTGTCAGTTTTAAGGGGTAACACCTATGTGGTAGTTTGTGGGTACTTTGTTTTCACCAAAGGGGATTACTATGCATTCTTCCACATTGAGCTTGAGGCCATGATTCTGACACCACACATCTGTCTCATAGAGTCCCTTCTGGAGAATAATTTTGTCATCCGGGGAATCTATTATGGCAAACACTTTACAGTTCCCAGCAAACTTAGTCAACCACAACCCTCATGTGTTGGCATGTACTTTTGAGAAGTCTATACCAAACAGGAGGGACCCCAGGACTGAACCCTGGGGGACACCAATTGTTACTGGTGTAGAGTCTGACATGTAGCCAGCAACTCTTAATTTGTGGGATCTATCTGTGAGCCAGTTTGCAATCCATCTTGTGATGTATGGATTCATGCCCAGGTTGGTGAGTTCATCTATGATACCTGACTGGGGAATGGTGTCAAAGGCCTTAGCAAGATATAGATAGGCTGTGTGGAGCTCATTTCAATCATCTGTAGCCTGGGTAACTGTCTCAAAGAAATCCACCCAGTTCAGGAGGCGTGATCTGCATTTAACAAAGCCAAACTGGGTGTGCTCAACTGTGTGAAGGTTCCCAATGTCTTTATTGTTGACTTCCATTACGATTGCCTCCATTGCTTTGCAGATCAGACTTGTCAGGTTCATAGAGCTTGAATGCCAAGAGTCTTTTCTGGCCCCATCCCTGTGGACTGGGAAGAACGTTGCTGTGCAACATTCTATAGGTGCATATCCTGTAGAGAGCATGTTGAGAGAGGTGTAGGTATCCTTGATGAATATGGCTACATCCCCACCCTATGTGCTATGATTCAGGTTCTGATGCTGGAAGGTATGGAATGAGTATTATCCTGGCAGTGCTGGTGTGCTCTCTGGAGCCTTGAACTAGGTTTCTGTTACTGCACAGATATCAATATTCTCCATACTGAGAAGTGCCTTGAGTGTGTGCATCTGGAGGCTGAGACTTCTGGCAATGAGTAGCATTTAGCTCACTTTGTGGTTATTTGTGTTGGTTACGGGGTTTGGTTTGTCCTGAGTGACCGGTGTTCCACACCTGAAGTCAATGCCTCATTGGTTCGATCTGACCATAATCTGTTTGTGATTTTACGTGTATTCTTTCGAGCATTAAAGTGGTTTCACTATTTGTTCAGTGTCACTCTATTTTGTATATACAAAAGTGGGGAACAGCCTTTATTGCTACTACACAGCAGATTTTTGGAGTGTTCGATCTGACCATAAGCTAATTACCCTACATATCCACATTCTGCCCCCACCCCCCCATTAAGGAAACCATGTTAAAAAGTATCTCCAAAGACAACTTCATGATTCTTAAGACAGAAGTGATGAACTTCAGGACACCCATGCAGATGGACAATATAGTTACGACTACTAAATCCCTCACAATTGCACGTTTTAAGCACTTACATGAGTGCATGGATTGTGCTATCCCAAACAGAACCTAGATGCTATCCTCCAAGAAAAGGAAGCCAATCTGGTGGTCCCCTGCTATAAACAAACTGCACAACAGAAGGAAGAAACTGTTGCAAAAGAGGGCAAAACCCATGAGTGGAGGAGCTCCCTGGTCAACCTCAGTAAGAAGCTGCAATCCTTGATAAAATCCTCCAAAGCTAGTTACGAAAACAAAATCACCACTGATTCTATAGACAACCACAAAGCATTCTATAGCTATGTTAAGAATCACAATGGCAACACTCAGATCTGCTCTGAGTTACAGCACAATGGCACTAAATATATAGACCCAACCGATATTGCCAACTTCCTCGCAGATAGGATCAGTGCTAACTTTACCCCCTTCTCCTTCATGAAAGATCCCATCTCTATACCGGAAGAATGCAAAGTTGCTGTAATCACGTCTGCACAGGTAAAAACCACTCTCAAAGCCAGGAACACAGCATCCATGGGACCAGATAAAATCCCAGGCTGCGTTCTACACAAACTACAGAACGAACTGGCACCAGACCTAAGTACCATGTTCAACCATAGCCTCACCTCAGGCTTTGTGCCTGCTGAATGGTGCACAGTGACGGTTATCCCACTACACAAGGGGGGAGCCACCACGGACTCCGAGAACTAGCGCCCCATTAGCCTGATGAGCCTGATCTGCAGGGCCATGGAACGTATCATAATGGAACTTATAAACAAAGACATTGGTAATCTCCAAACTATGGAACACAACCATTTTGGGTTTGTAAAAGGCAGATCATGTCTCCTAAACCTGATAGACTTCTTCGAAGCAGTCACCAAAGCCGTAGACAAGGGTAAGGTGGTTCACACAGCCTATCTAGATCTTGCCAAGGCTTTCAACACCATCCCCCACTCTTGAATTATAGATAAACTCACAAAACTAGGTATAAATCCCTATGTCACAAAGTGGGTTGCCAACTGGCTCACTGACAGAACCCACACTGTGAAAGTAGCAGACTCTAAGTCCGACTTCAGACCAGTGACAAGTGGAGTACCACAGGGTTCAGTCCTGTATCCTGTCCTGTTTGGTATCTACTTCCCTGAAGTACAGGCTAACACAGAAGGTTTTTGGCTAATGAAGTTCCCAGATGACTGCAAACTAGGAGCCATAATCGAAACTACTAACGATATGGACATCCTACAAAAGGGCCTCACTGAGACAGATGCCTGGTGTCAAAGCCATGGCCTCAAGCTCAATGCCAAAAAGTGCATTGTCATCTCCTTTGGTAAAAACTCTGTACCCATGAACTACAACATAGGTGGTAGTATACTTAACACTGAAAGTGTGATAAGAGACCTTGGGACACAGGTGGTCAGTAGACTCTCCTTTAATAATCACATCGCCACAGTAGTCAGGAAATCCTTCTACATGGCACACCTCATCACAAAAGGTTTCTCATGCAGAAAAAAAAGAGATCATTGTTCCCCTCTACTCATCACTCATTAGATCCATTATATAGTACAACGCCCCTTTTGGTATGTACCTCACAAGACATCTACAACAACTGGAAAGCCCGCAGAAAAACCTCACAAAGAAGATTAGCGGCCTCAAATACATGCCCTACACAGACCGTCTTAAAACACTTCAGCTTTACTCTGTCGCATATCGTCTACTCAGAGGTGATCTCTGCCTAACATGCAAAGCTATGTCAAACACAGAGCTGTTGGACATGCTCCACTTAAAGAAATCCCAATCTGTCCGAGCTTTAGCCCCAAAACCCGGACAGAAATACAAAAGGAGGGGGTGTATCCATTTTCATAAAGGATACCCATACCTCCAGGTTAGTGGCACAGCACGAGGCCTCAGAGACCATCCAAGTGCAACTAACAGTGGGCAAAGCTGTTTATCAGATCATAGCCTACTACAGATCACCTGCCTTGTCTCAGGGCCCTCACTCAGCATCCCTGAGAACACTAGAAAATATAAAGGTCCTATCAAACACCATGATATTAGGAGATTTCAACTACCCAAACATTGACTGGGAGGATTACTCAAGTACAAACTCCCTTGCCCAATGCTTCCTAGAGTTTATAAACTCAAACACCCTGGAACAGCTGGTCACCATGCCCACTAGAGGTGACACAACATACTGGACCTGATCGTCACCAACATGGGGGATCAGTGTTCCACACCAGAGGTAAACACCTCACTGGTAAGATCAGATCATAAAGTAATTACACTGGACATCCACATCCCGACCCCAGCCCCAGTCAAGGAAAACACTGTGAAAAACTTTTCAAAAGCAAACTTCACACTTCTCAAGATTGAAGTGGAAAGTTTCAAAGCCCCCTTGCTACAGGATAATGCTATCCAATCTGCAGAATCCTTTACAAGTGCATTATATGAGCATCTATAGGGATGCATGGATCGAGCCATCCCAAGTAAAACAAAGACTCGCTCCTCTAAAAGAGGAAACCAGTCTGGTGGTCCTTGGCCATAAATAAGCTATACAACAGAAGGAGGAAACTACTACATGATAGAGCAAAATTCCAAAAAGGAAAGGCATCACTGATCATTATTAGCAAGAAACTACAATTTCTCATACAATCATCCAAGGCCAGTTTCTAAAGAAAAATTGCCAAGGAATCTAAAGATAACCACAAAGCCTTCTTTAGCTATATCAAACATTTAGGTGGCAACTCTCAGATATGCTTTGAGCTACTGCAAAATGGCAAAATATACACTGAACCAACTGACATTGCCAACATCCTGGTGGACAAGTTTAGTGCAAACTTCACCCCCCCCCCTCACCCCCAAAAGGGCCTGTGTCCATCCCAGAAGAATGCAGAGCCCCAGACATCATGGACTTGCAGGTAAAAATAGCCCTCTCCAAAGCTAAGAACACATCATCAATGGGACCGGATGGTGTCCCAGGCTGCGTCTTACACGAGCTCCAAAAGGAACTAAACCCTCACCTAAATTCACTGTTCAGACAGCCTTACCACAGGCTATGTGCCCAAAGAATGGCGTACAGCAACAGCCATCCCACTCCACAAAGGTGGTGCCACAACAGAACCTGGGAACTATTGCCCT
Source organism: Protopterus annectens (assembly GCF_019279795.1). NCBI lineage: Eukaryota > Metazoa > Chordata > Ceratodontiformes > Protopteridae > Protopterus > Protopterus annectens. Next base: position 115,770,661 of record NC_056729.1, on the reverse strand, counting down.
TTAAGCCTGACCAGCCTGGTCTACAAAGCTATGGAGCGAATTATCTTGGAACTCATAAACAGAGACATCGGGAACCTCCAGACACGGGACCTTACCCAATTCAGCTTTGTTAAAGGCAGATCCTGTCTCCTAAACCTAGTTGACTTCTTTGAAACAGTTACCAAGGCCATAGATGAAGGGAAGGTAGTCCACACAGCCTACCTGGACCTCACTAAGGCCTTCGACTCCATTCCCCACTCTGGCATCATAGACAAGCTTACTAGCTTGAACATTAACCCCTTTGTCACGAGATGGGTGGCCAACTGGCTCACGGATAGAACACACATGGTCAGAGTTGCGGGTGCCATGTCCGAGTCTAAACCAGTCACAAGTGGCATCCCACAGGTCTCGATCCTGGGACCCCTCCTGTTCAGTATATACTTCTCTGAGATACAGGCAAGCACGGGAGGACTATGGCTGACCAAGTTCACAGAAGACTGCAAACTGGGTCCATAATCGACTCTCTGACTGACACAGACATCCTCCAGAAGGGTCTTACAGAGACAGATACCTGGTGTCAAAACCATGGCCTCACGCTGAATGCCAAAAAATACATAGTCATCCCCTTTGGAAAAAACAAAGTACCCACGAATTACCACATAGGTGGTAATCCACTAGTTACGGAAAATGTAATTAGGGACCTGGGGACCCAGGTAGATAGTAACCTCTCCTTTGATAATTACATTGCCAAAGTGGTTAGATATTCCTTCTATGTAGCCCACCTAATCACGAAAGGGTTCACCTCTAGATTAAGAGAGGTCATTGTGCCCCTCTAATCATCACTCTTTAGGCCCATAATAGAGTGCAATGCCCCATTTGGTATGTACCTTAATTGGCACATGCAACAGCTGGTAAGACCACAGAAGTACCTCACCAAGAGGATCATGGGCCTCAAAGAGATGCCCTATGCAGCTTGACTGAAGAAACTCCAGCTCTACTTGGTTGCTTACTGCCTGGTCAGAGGTGGTCTATGCCTGACGTATAAGGCCATGTCCAACTCAGAATTAATGGACAAGCTCAACCTCAAGAAAAACAAATCTCTTAGAGCCACATGCTCCAGTGAATTAAACCTCAGCAAAGAAATAAACAGGACTTGCTGGAGGGATAGATTCCTGTCACAGAGACCTCCCTTGCTCTGGAATAGAATCCCAGTTGATGTTAGGCAGAGCCCCTCACAGAGTCTCTTCAAGAGGAATCTTGATGAGTTGATGGGAAATTGTAAATTTACTACTGGGATCACTTCAGTGGCCCTGCTAGACAGAGGCCCTGGAAACTAATTTAAAAGGCAGGCGAAAGCCAACACATTCTGGCTAGGCTTATAAATGCCCTTGGGCAGATAGGCTAGTACCTACCTATGAACCTATGATCCTACACGCTCTAGGGACCTAAACCTTGTCACCACAATAAACAGAACATGCCAGAGGGATAGATTCCTGTCCCAGAGACTTCACATACTCCAGAATAAACTACCTAGCTGTATCAAACAAAGCTCCTCATTAGCACTCTTTAAGAAAAATCTTGATGATTGGATGGGAAATAGGAAATTCACCCTGGGGATCACTTCTGTGTCTCTGCTCGACAGTGGCACAGGAAAATAAATTTCTAGGGTGGCAAAAGCCAGGGTACCTTTTTGGCTGAGCTTGTATAGGCTCCAGGGCCGATAGACTAGTACCTACCTATGAACCTATGAACCTTTGAACCTTGCCTAAAAAAGGTAATATGGGGACAGCAAGAGCCTTGTCCAGTATTCAGAAGCATAGGGGCGACAGGTGCAAACCATCTGTAGCAAAGCAACAAGGCTTGTCTATCATATCATCACAGGCAGACAGAGACTGGTTCCCCTTTGAATGACACCAGAAGCTCAGCCAATTGTTGAAGTTTATCATCTTTCTGTTATATTGCAGTATCATGTAGGTGAAGGTAAGATGCTACTCATGGTTTGACCCTGTGTGTGCCAGCATGTGCTTCATAAACCCATATATGATATGGTCATGGCCTATGCATACAATACACTCACAATACACCTAGTATCATATGCCTGCTGAGGTTAGCAAATGTGAAAAAAACCTTTGTGCAAACTGTCAGTAAGTAATGCCTGTATTGCATCCTGTAACTCCATATTGCTTTCTGAAGTGTAAAGACGTACTTAGTTTGGATTAAGAACACCACACTTGCCAACTGTGTGTGTGTGTGTGTGTGTGTGTGTGTGTGTGTGTGTGTGTGTGTGTGTGTGTGTGTGTGTGTGTGTGTGTGTGTGTGTGTGTGTGTGTGTCTGTCTCTCCCTGGAGAAAGAGCAACCTTTTTGGAGACTACTCACACCCCTTAAAAGTGGTATACTCATCTTTGTCATCTCATGATGTCACCATCCTACAAATATACCTGTGGAAAGAAAAAATCCCAATTGTGTGTTGTATAAATGTGTACTGCTGTAGTATTATAATGTAGTTAGGTAGGAGTTTGAATCCTGAACTTGGCAGCTGTGTGCGTCTCCCTGAGGCGAAGCAACCTTTTTAGAGACTACTCAAACACCTTAAAAATGGTATACTCATCTTTGTCAAGTCTGATGATGTCATAATCCTACAAATATTTCTGTGGAAAAATGAAATCTCAGTAATGTGTATAGTGTGTTGTGTAAATGCATACTACTGTAGTATCACAATGCGGTTAGGAAGGGGTTTGAATCATGCACTTGCCAACTTTGTGTGTTTCTCACTGGGAAAGCGCAACCTTTTTGGAGACTACTCACACCCCTTAAAAGTGGTATACTCATCTTTGTCAAGTCTGATGATGCCACCATCCTACAAATATACCTGTGGAAAAATGAAATCCCAGTAATGTGTATAGTGAGCTGTGTAAATGCATACTGCTGTAATATCATAATGTACCTAGGTAGGGATTTGAATCCTGCACTTACTAACTGTGTGTGTCTGTCTGGGAAGGAGCAAACTTTTTGGAGACTACTCACACCCCTTAAAAGTGGTATACTCATCTTTGTCAAGTCTGATGATGTCACCATCCTACAAATATACCTGTGGAAAGGTGAAATCTCTGTAATGTGTATAGCTCGTCGTGTAAATGCATACTGCTGTAGTATCATAATGTAATTCGGAAAGAGTTTGAATCTCGCACTTGCTGACTGTGTGTGTGTGTTGCAGATGTGTGACACTGTTGCCAATGTGGTGTGGGTTTTGATTTTTCTAGTGTATGACATATCACTATGACAACTGTATGTGCATTACACATGTAAGGTAGCTGTGGGGCAAATCCATATACATACATGTGACCTCAAGTATTTCATAGTTGGGTACTCTGCTTTCTCCATGAATGCATATGTTATCTTTGCCAGACCATACTGGCACTTTCCAGACCTTAGGTCACTTCTGTATGCTTGTGACAAGCTTAGCCACTGCAGTGATCCCTGGGCTACATCTTCCGTTTCACATCCACTCATCACGGTTTCTATTGAAGAGTGTGAGTGAGGGTTTATGCTTGAGGTATATTTGAAGCCTGTTCCAAAGCAAGCAAAGTCTGGCAAAGATGACTAATCATTATAGGTGTGCAACAACCTCTGTGGATCTGCATGCAAACCCTTTATTGCTTATGTGCTCCACAGAGGGATTTCCAAAACCCTTTGGTAATGTGATTATCAAAGGAGAGATGACTTAACACATGGCTCTATGTATACATTAGTACCTGTTCCACATTTTGGGGGCTTCTACCTATGTGGTACTCTGGGGATACTTTGTTTTCTAAAAGTGGATAACTATGCTTTCTTTGGCTTATAGCTTTACAGCATGAGTTTGACACCAGGTATCTGTATGATACCCTTTTGGAGGAAGTGTGTGTCATCTGGAGAATAAAGTATAGCCCACAGTATGCATTGTCATCAAAAGTGGGCAGACATATCCCTACTGTGTTTGCTTGTACCTAAGAAAGCTATATGCCAAACAGGAGTGGTCCCAGGACTGAGTGCAGGTGAATACCACTTGTTACTGGCATAGCATAGTACAAGAAGGCTGCAAATGTTACTGTGTGTCCTACATCTGTGCGTCAGTTGTCAAGCCATTATCTAACAATCGTTTATGGTCAGTCTGTTGCAGTTATGTATAATACCAGTATGTGGGATGGGTATGAATTGCTGGTGAGCTATAGCTTGGCTGTGTTGACCTCCCCTCCCCCACCTATAGCCTTGTTGACTGGCTTGAAGTCTACTAGGTGTAGGACCCATGATCTGGCCTTTAGAGAACCTAAGTGAGTGTGGTGCAGAGTTTGCAGGTTCATAATGTCTCTGTTAATGAGTTCCATAATGCTGTGCTCCATAGCCTTCCAGATAACATTAGTCTGGCTTATAGGGTGAGAGTTTCCAGGACCTGTTGTAGTTCTACCCTTAATCAATTTATGTTAACATTTGCACTGGGTGTGACAAGGGTGGACAGGTTTAAGAATAGGTATATTAGAGGGTCAGGCCAGGTTTGAAGGTTAGTAGACCATGCCAGATAGGTAGGATTAAGTTGGTCTGAAAATGTGCTGAGGAGGGATGCAGAGTATACTGTGAAATACAAGAAAAAGAAAAATAATCTGGTTCCACACAGCAGTGAAAATCAATATATCCTTTATTGTAGTAGGTAAGCGCTTTCTCGGAATAACATCCGCTTCATCAGACCAACAAAGATAGAATAGCAGTTACATTTTTAAACACTAAAACATTCAATCAAAAATCAGATAAAAATGTGCATCATAGCTAAAAGCCATGTGATAAAATGCATCTGTAGAATATATAGATAGTTAAAAATTTGAATAAAACAGACTAACTGAACAACTTGTACTTAAACTGGTAACGAATACAATAGTAAAAAATAACAAAAGATGGACTATTGAAACATATATGATAAAATATTAAAAGTGAGATCAATGCTTTAATGGCCGTGCTTTAAGGAAGGGTTTCAAGGAAACTCTGTTGTTTAAACCAGGAGGTTTATCAGCTTGAAAGTGCAAAATCCATTTCTGTTCACTAGATTCTGTTCAATTATTTATGTCACCTCCTCTCTTGGTACTATGCAGAATCTCTAGTACTATAAAGCTAAATTTATGTTCTTTACCCTCTTTAGCTACATGTAGTGATAGTGCACTGGTTTCTTTAACATTCCTGATATCCCTAAGGTGTTCAAGTATTCTATCCTTAAACACCCTGTTCGTTTTCCCTATGTAAAATGAGAAGCAGGTAGTACAATAGCAAAAATAGACAACATTTTTTGTTCGACAATCTGCATAAAAAGCAGTATCTATCTTAAAACCCAAAGTGGGATGTGTGAAATGATTACCAATATGTATATGTGTACAGGCCATACAATTCCTACACATATATATACCAAGTCTATCAGATATTATAGTTGATTTAGTATTAAAGGATCAATAACAGAGCTGACTCTTAAGTGATCTATTATTTCTAAAAGCAAAATCTGGCTGTGTGCCAATGACCCCATTCAACTCATGTACAGTAGACAGAATATCTCAGTTCTTTTTAATAATATCACATGCTACATGCACATTACTGGCAAAGGTCAATGGCATCCTTAGTTTGTTACTAGAGGTATCAGTGGAAGCATCACTTGAGAAAGTATTGTCAATATTATCCCTGTTGTTAATACTATCGGGAAGGTGGGAAAAGTATGGCTGGCACTTACCTGATCTATGCCGCCATCCTTATGCTATTTGAGAATCAATACGTTTACTACTATAGCCTCTTTCTAAAAATTCTTGTTTAAGTGTTTGTAATGCAACAATGAGACTATCATCAACATTTAAAAGTCTCATAGTTTGAAATATCTGTCCTTTCAACACATTGCATTTTGTATGATTCAGATGCATACTGCCATAGTGTAGAACATTATTCTTTCTAATAGTTTTCTTATACAAAGTAGTAGACACAGTGTCTAAATAGTTTTTAGTAACTTTAACATCCAAAAACTCCACTTCTTTATCAGAATATTCATAGGTAAAACTCAAAAAAGTATTCAACTGATTTAAGTATAAAAGAAACTCTTGTAGCCGCTGCTCTGAGCCATGCCACAACAAAAAAATATCATCCACAAAATGTTTATACCATTTGATGTTAACCTGGTATTCATTATTCGAAAGTACATGTTTAGCTTCCCAATTAGCTAGGGATAGGTTAGCATAGCTATTAGCACAAGCTGTGCCCATAGCTATGCCAACTTTTTGTGCATAATAAACATCATTAAAATAAACACATTGGGCAGGATTCATGAAGCTTCCATGTAAGAGTTACAAGGCTTACACGGAGGCTGCAGTTAAACGGTGTGATGTCAGCATTTCATGCATATGCATGAGGGCATGCTGACTCACACCTAAGGCTAACACGGTCCGTGTAAGACAGTAGGGGGCGTGTCCGTAGAGCGAGCCCTGCAAACGGACATACCCCCAGAAGAGGAACAGTCCCGAAAGTAAACCCCCACGACAGAGTCCATGTAAATGTCAATAAACACAACACAACACATGCCCCCACAGACTATTAACATAAAATGTAAAAATGAACATGTTATATATTTTTATAAGTTTTAAAGATGTTTGCCTGTGAGTGCGCGCTTATGCTGCGGTCTGCCGCTTAGCCACAGTTAGCAGTCAGTGGAAAAGCATATAAGAAATAAATATGCAAAGTAAGCCAAGAAGCAATAGCGTAGCAATAGAGACATTGGCTGAAGAGGAGGCAGTCATGGTTCGAGCCCCCACAACATCAATTTTTATTTTTAGTGAAATAAGCATGAAACAATTCCCTGACATATATGTACATGTATAAAATTATTTTTATGTAAAATGTAATGAAATGGGCCATGCATTATGAAGAAATGTGTGGAAAAAAAAAACAAATGTCAGAAGTGCCCATAGCTGAGCTACACTCTAACAAGCTGAGTATATCTGCCCGTAGGTGAGCAGTGGTTTAACAGGTGTAAAATGAGTGCCCGTAGGTGAGCAGTGGTTTAACAGGTGTAAAATGAGTGCCCGGGGTTGAGCAGAGTCCTAACACGCTGAAACTGTGTGCCCGTAGCTGAGCTGAGCATAATATGCGTGCTGAGAGCCAAATGGCGCGTAAGCCAGTGTGACCCAATTGCGCGGAGCTGCGCACCACGCCAACAACTAAACCAACAGGCAACGTTGAGCAAGCTGTATCAAAACTGCCTTTACACAGACACACCTTCTAGCCTGTGTAGACAGTCATAAAATATAAAAAGCAGTGGCCAGGCTCGAACTCAGGATACCATGCACCATAGTCAAAGTACTGAACCACTAAGCCATAACAGCTGCTCTTAGAAATGCAGTAATAGTATATATATATAGGAATGAATGGAAAGAGAAGCATGACAAAGCAGGTTTTGTGTAGCTGATACATTTCCAAAATGGCCAATCACAGATAAGTGTGGGAAAAACGGCATATATAAGCCCCATAGGCGGGAATACACAGCATAACTGATTGGGGAACCGATTTGCAGTCAGGATGGCAGGTGTAGGAGAGGGTAGTTGCTTCCGAGCACAGAGGTGGGGTGTTGAGGAGTCCAAATATATGGTTTGGCTCCTCATCCATGATCATGAGGCCCAACTCATGCAGGGCCAGGTCCTGTGGGGAGCATATAGGGCTGAGGCATGGGACCGGTTGGCACATGATCTCACCAGTGCCACAGGAATACCAAGGACTAGTGAACAGGTCCGTCACCACCATGCGGACCTGAAGAGACGGAAGCAGGACCTACTGAACCGTTGGATCCAGGAGGCCCGGCAAATGCCCAACGCCCCACTACTGAGTAAGTTACATGTAATTATTTATGTAGAAAGTTAACCTAGCTGATATTATGGGGATGTGTATTCCAATATTGCTTCATTTATATTGTAGCTGCAGGTGTCCATTCCGCGAATTGTCGAGCCTATGCCGATAGGCTTGTGCGGTTGCGCAACCAGGCAGGTTAGCAATTCTCTCCCTGTAACTGCTAAAAAATAAATGTATGACAGCTTGCAAAAGAGTGCAGTGAAGTCACCTATTAATATAAAGTGCAAGTAACAGTGTAAGAGAGATTCTGCTAGTACTGCGTGATTACATAAGTGTAATGCAGCCTGTATTCCAAAAATAAAAATAAAACAAGTCTGAAATAAAGATGTTCCACTTGTAATATAATAGTACATAACCTGCAGCAGGCTGAAAAGTACAGCTACACAAGCTGAGTAAAACACATGTTTGAAATATATCCCCGTTTAAATTCTGAAACATGACACAAGTGAGACTGTTGGAAAGGATTGTTATAACTAAGTAAAACATGTCAATAAAGCCTAGAATTAAGTAACATCCTGAATTGTAAAAATAAAACAAGTGAGAGAGTGTGAGAAAGAGGTATGAATCCACCAATAAAGTAGTAATAACTCCTGAATAAGGTATACTGCAGTCAGTACAGAATGAAATGAATGTGACATGCACAACCAAAGAGCAAAATGTGTGGAAAAAAGTACTGAAGCTGAAATGTGTGTCCCAAAATCTGGATATGTTGCTCTCAGTTTGCAATATGCAGACAGTATGGTTGTATGAAATACCAAACATCCACAGTTGCCTAGAGCCATATAAAGCAAATGTAGCAGGATGATGTAGCTGAACAGAGCCAGATATGAATGTGTATGAATAAAAATGAAATGTAAATTGATGCAGCAGCAACATTCCTATCACCAACATGCATAGGTTTACACATAGGAAACTGTAGTCAGACCTGTAGTGTGTATATATCTGCAGCTAGTAGAAATGTACAGCATATGTATAGGTATCTGAAGTTGTTAATGAAATATTTCTTCACCCTACCCTATAACTACAAATAATCCATTCCACGTGAAATGGGTATGTGTATTCACAATTAACTCCCCTGGACAATTGTCCTGTTGGTTCATACATATTTGCATGTACGTTGATGCATGTGCCCTGTTCATACATCCAAACCTGATGGCCTGTTGCCATCACTCAACCCTGCATGTTGTTGGATCGTGTATTGTTGTTCAAATTATGCATGTGTTATGCTTGCTGTTCAACAGCTTGAATTTATGGGTGTTTGGTTAATGGGAATACTAATGCATGCTGTTACAACTAATTGTGAATGGTATTGCACGTTACTAACCCAAACTGTCATTAAATAATGCAAAATAATGCAAAACATAGGACGACAGGGAAGGCGGGTTCCAGCGGACCCACCTCTCCCACCTCAGCTGGCAAGTGCACCTGGCAGTAGTGCCCAGGCCGAACCCTCCTCCGGTGGCCCTGTGCCACCTGTGGTTGGAAGCGCTGCAGGGGATGGGGCTCGTCCCCCCTCTGCAAGCATGGCCGGAGGAGAACATCCACTCACCCTCCGTAGTATCTGGACTGTGATGCGTAGGGAGATCTGGCACACTGTGCTTGGGCCCCTACGCCAGCTCGAGGCATGGGTGGCACAACTCACGGGCGTGCCTGCTGCCCATCCTACACAACCCCCAGCACAGCCCTATCCTGGGCAGTGAAGGCACAGTGGCAACTGCCCATGGGTGGGGATCTCAGTTCCACTGTTGCCATCTGTGGGCTCATGGGCTCGAGATATCCAAACATCCGTCCCCATCAATTGTGTAACCCCTCCACATGTGTCATACACCACCCCTGTATGCGTCTTCTTTATCTTGTCTGTTAACCTCCCCTACCTACCTCCCCAGCTATAGCAACTTCCTGTACCTGACATACCACTCTCACCTGAAAAAAAAAAAAAAAGGGCACTCTGTACCCACAAAAAAATTATGCCCCCATACATAGCTGCCCATTTTGCACACATGTCTGATGGACATGTAAACTGGCAATTACAACTGGCTGTACAACAAATATTATTGTTGTCCTCACACCTCTCTCAGGGGTGGAAGGTTTCAAATTTCACACCAAATTACAAACATATGCACAGCTGTTGCTGACGAAGAAATGGGCAGCTATGGGCCTTTCCTACATCCCTCCTGCAAAACCCGAGCTTGTTTTGCTACTGTCCTACCCTCTTTGTTCCCCCTTTTTCACCACTTTCCTATCTCCCTATTTTCTTTTCTTTAAAAGAAAATAGCGAGGGTGTGCGTGAGAGTAAGCACTTTTAAGCAGTAGTAAGCGGGCGTGTGCTTCTGTGTGCTTAGCTATGCGTGTGTGCGCGAAGCTAAGTGGCAGTGCGCATGCGTGAGCTCTGCGCAAACCAGCGCTAACCCGCTTACAAATGCTTAAACGTGCCTTAGTCACTCTGAATGACAAGGCCTGTAGTTTTCTCAGCAGCAAAATAAAATACCTCTGTCAGTCTTGAACCCAGGACCTTGGAAACACTAGTCTGCATGACTTACCACTAAGCCATGACTGCTATACAAGAACATTGTGCTGAAAGAAATATGTCATAAAATAGTAGGAATTCATGTAAAGGGAATATAGCAAGTCTAGTACACAAAGCATGTCATGCATATTTACTGTCAAATCTAGTGGATTTGTAAAATAGTACTGTTTGATGAGAAACAGCCATGCTAGTTGGTAGCTACTAGGTAATAATGTCACAGTAGCATCTGGCAAGCCACACACATACTCAGAGCAGGATAAACACTGCCATAGTTGAATAGTTAAGAGATCAGACATAGCAACTGCGACTGAGTTACAGGGATGTCCCTGATGTGAAAACAAATGTCAACTGTGCCCCACTGACACCCTGTCAAATGTACTAACAGTAGGCAGAAAGGTGTAACTACACATGCAATGGTAACCATGAATGACTGAAAGTATGCACCACTTGCATGTCACAAATGGTGTACTAATACATATGCTCGAAATAACCCACAGTCACAACTGCACAATATCAGAATATTTCATTGGAGTATCCCACTGATATGCACCATTCCATGAGGCTGATAAAGGATGCACCTGAGAGTATCTGAGGCCTGCTCAGCAGCATGATCAAATACCCTTGTAAGTGTCAAGGCCCACACCATGGCCAGACCACACTGCATGCAGTAACACCCTACCATAACAAACACATAGGGAATTGCTGCCCAAACAGATTTAGCAAGCATTACAATCTGTGAATGTAAATGGAAAATAGGAAAGCCATAGTAACACATTACAGGAAAGACACTAGCAGGCATACAAGGAGTGAATGTAAAGGCCAAATATTGAAGCCATAGCAACAGATTGCAAGAGCCACTGCTATATATCAGTTACACCACAATCCCCACAGGAAAGCACACGCACCCATATACACAGTATTACTAGTCGTAGGTGTCAGTTTACATACACACGGAGAAGATGACACTGGAGGAAGGAATACTCAGCTTACAGAACAACATGCATTGCAGTGTCTACAACACAGCCTGAAATATGAGAGACATACCAACACTTACACTCACAGAACAGTGTCCACAGCAAACCAGCATGGTCCCCACCCTGATAATCTGAAAGGGCTATGCCTACCTAACAGACCTTTTTATAGCACTGTCCTGTAATCACAGTGAGAACTGCAATCACTACACAACAGGCTGCATGCAATTAGTAAATGCTGGCTAACAATTGGGGCAGAGGCCATCACATGGACATGTGCAGATACCTACAAAAGCATCCTGTACTCCCAGTCCACACATGCAATACTTTCATTGCACTCTCTGGAGGTAGAGACAGAGAGAGAGAGAGAGAGAGAGAGAGAGACAGAGACAGAGACAGAGAAAGAGAAAAAAAAAAAAAAAAAACAGTAACAACAAAACAAAGAGGCTGTCAGCAGGCCAAGTAACTGCAAGCCTACGCAAACAGCTGCAACAAACACAGGTAATGTAAAGTACTACTATAATAGTCTACATACTGTGAACCCTCCAGATGTGTTATTGGTCTGTATCTGTGTATATGAAGATGTGCATAGGGCCAGGGACATACTGCAACTGTCACTGAAGGCTCTACATACCTATGTATGTGAAGTTAGCTATGTGCACATAGCAATGTAGGTTGTAGTGCAATGTACAAGTAGGTTGTACAATAATGGATGTCCATCAGTATGTTACTGTGTGTATACATATGTGGAACTAAAAAGGAGTATATATATATATATATATATATATATATATATATATATATATATATATATATATATATTGTGTATACGTATGTATATCGAGATATGTATGTGTATATATATATATATATATATATAATATGCATATTTGTATACATAGATAGAGAGGGAAGTAGAAATACATAGACATATATAGTTTCATGTGTCATAGTTTAGTACTAGGCTATCTGCAGACAGTGTATAGAATAGATTTAGAAAATGCACCTCTGTATAGTAGTGACACAGTGAAGACCCCCATACATAATAGCATTAGTTTACTGTGCCTCTGTCTAGTAGTGAGACAGAGATGACCCCTTGTGTAAACCTATGATCTCCCATCCACTCATCAAGAATTCACATGAAGAGTGTCAGTGAGGGTCTCTGCCTAACATGAACTGGGATCCTGTTCCACAGTTTGGGAAGCCTCTGAGTTATGGATATGTCCCTACAGCATGTCCTATTCATATGTGTGCTGAGGTTTAAATCTGTAGCTGTTGTGGTTCTGATGGATTTGAATTGTATGAGGTGGAACATGTCCATCAATACTTGATTGGACATGGCCTTGTACGTCAGGCACAGATCACCCCTAAGTAGGCGGGATGCTATGGAATAGAGCATGAGTTTCTTTAGTCTGGCAGCATATGACATTTGTTGGAGACCCTTGATCCTCCTGGTGACGTACTTATGGGGTCCCCCTTGCTGTTGCAAGTGCCAGGTGAGGTACATACCAAATGGGGCATAGTACACAGTCATGGGCCTCATAAGGGAGGAGTATAGGGGTACAATGACCTCTTTTGATCTGGATGTGAATCCTTTCATGATAAGGTGGGCAAGGTAGGAAGTCTATCCAACCACTTTGGCAACGTGGGTGTCAAATGGGTGTCAAATGAAAGGTCAGTATCGATTAGAGTCCCCAGGTCTCTGATTACCTTGTCTGTACTCAGTGGGTTACTATCTTTGTGATAATATGTGGGTACCTTGTCCGTCTGAAAGGGTATGACTATACATTATTTGGCATGCAGTTTAAGGCCATGACTCCGGCACCAGTTGTCGGTTTCCGTGAGGCCTTCTGTAGGATGTATGTTTAGCTGGTGTATCGACTATGGCGCCTAGTATGCAGTCATCTTTGAACATTGTCAGCCACTACCCTCCCACGTTTGCTTCCACATCTGAGAAATAAATGTCGAACATGAGCGGTCCCAGGACAGAGCCCTGTGGGACACCACTTGTGACTGGCTCTGAGTCTGACATGGCACCAGTGAGTTTGACTTTAGGGTTTCTATCCGTTAGCCGGTTTGCAACCCATCTTGTGACATATGGATTTACATTTAAGCTGTTGAGCATGTCTATGATGCCAGAGTGGGGTATTGTGTCGAAAGCCGTAGGCAAGTCCAGGTAGGCTGTATGGACCACTGTGCCCTCGTCAATGGCTTTAGTGACTGATTTGAAAAGGTCAACCAGGTTCATAAGGCAGGATCTGCCCTCTACAAAGCCGAACTGGGTGGGATCAAGTGTCTGTAAGTCCCCAATGTCTCTGTGTATGAGTTTCATAATGATTCTTTCCATAGCGTTGCAGACCAGGCTGGTTAAGCTTATGGGGCGGTAGTTACCAGGGTCTGTAGAGGTGCCTCCTTTGTGGAGTGGGACTACTGTTGCTGTATGCCAGTGTCCAGGTACATATGCTGTAGTAAGGCTACAGTTGAATAGCATTTTATGTGCGGGTTTAGCTCCTCTTGGAGTTCATGTAGCATGCAACCTGCGATACCGTCGGGTCCCATTGATGCTGTGTTTACAGCTTTGCTGAGGGCGATTCTCAGCTGGACATCTGAGATGACAGGGAGGTTACAGTCAACTGGGATAAGTAATTCCTCATGTGGGGGTGAGGGAGGGGAGAAATCTGCACTGAACCTGTCTGCCAGAATGTTGGCAATATCTGTGTGTTCAGTGTAGCTTTTGTCACTGTGAACTAACCCTGAACATATCTGAGGATTTCCACCCAGGTGTCTAACATAGCAGAAGAAGGCCTTGTGGTTATCTGTAGTGTCCATAGTGATGTCCCTCTCATTGTTGGCCTTGCATGTTTGTATGAGAGAACGTATCTTTCTACTAGTGCTGATCAGAGATGCCTTATCTTTATGGAATTCTGCTCTGTCGTGCAGTAGCTACCTTCTGTTGTTATAGAATTTGTTCATGGCTGGGGTCCACCAGACAGGACGCCTGCCCTTGGTGGAGAGGGTCTTGGTTTTATTTGGGATTGCATGATCCATGCATTCTTGGAGATGTCCGTAGAAAGCATTTGTGAAGGAGTCTGCATTGTGGGATGTGGTTTCCACTGGCCCAGTGGGCTTAAAGGATACCAACTCAGTTGTAAGAAGTGTAAAGTCGGCATGTGAGAGGTTTCCCACTGTAGTCTTTTGTGTTGTGTGGGAGGTGGGATATGTATATCCAGGGTGATTAGTCTGTGGTCAGATGTGACTAGTGAGGGGTATACTTCCGGTGTGTAGCACATTGTCCCCATGTTTGTGATGATCAGGTCTAGTATATTATCTCCCCTTGTGGGAGAGGTGACTAGCTGTTCCATTGCATTTGACTTAGTGAATTCCGGGAACCTTTGGGCTATGGTGTTTGGGCTAGAATAATGCACCCAGTGTATGTTAGGGTAGTTGAAGTGTCCCAATATGATGGTGTGTGGTGGGACATTCATATCCTCCAATGTCTTCAGGAAGGCTGACTGTGATTCCTGAGATTGGGAGGGTGGTCTGTAACATGCTACCAGTTGTATAGCAGGTTTGCCTATGGTTATTTGCACCTGGATGGTCTTTGATGCTTCATGTGTTGCCACTAACCTGGAGGTGTGGGTGTCCTTCATGAATATGGACACTCCCCCTCCCTTTTTGTTTTGGCCCAAGTTTTGGGGCCAAAAAGCATGATACAAGGTATAGCCTGGTACCGCTGGTGTGCTCTCAGGAGCCTTGAACCAGGTTTCATTTACTGAACAGACATCGAGATTGGTAGAATATGTACATACAGATATATGTAATACACACATACATATATAGATATATGTAGATACATATACAGATAGATCTGACTGACAACAGATATGTCTGTATATGACTATCTCTCTTTCTCTCTGTCCCACCCCCTCTCACTCTCACTCTGCCTCTGTCTCTCTCTCACTCTCTCCCCCTCTCTCCCCACATCTATATGTATATATCTACATCTATATATACATATTATATACATATATATATATATATATATGTATATATATACAGATATAAATATATCAATATATATATATATATATATATATATATATATATATATATATATATATATATATATATATATATATATATATATATATATATATATATATATATATACATATATATATATATATATATATATATATATATATATATATATATATAGACTGTGTGAGGCACATGTGTGCAGATGTATTGCAACAGGTGCCGGGTGTCAAAGGCATGGAGTGAACACCAGCGTGGATACTGGAAAACCATACCCCAGTCAAAAACACTGACAACAGTAACCACCACATATGTGCATGCCTGCCCACCACTGCATGTGTCAGGGGGGAACAGGGGCAACAAGTGTACAATAGGATCCCCATTGATATACACAGTGGCACACTAGTCCTGTAATACTTGTACATGGAATGTGTCAGTGGACATGGTGTGTCAGCTATGGACATGTAGGTCACTGTGCCCCTCTACACCCCACAATGTCCTGCACGGTATGTACCTCCCATGACAGCTACAGATATGGAGAAGGACACAGACATATGCAAGTAACTGTGTCAATGCACTCAAACACAATACCTATGCAGAGTGACTGACAAGACCACAGAGCGCACACAGACTACCTACATAGAGGTTACCACTGCTGGATATGCATAGTTCGGTCACACCCATGACAGTTGTCTAACAACCATGGTAACACCTCCAACATCCACAACACAAATTACCTATGTCTGTCATCCTTGTCACTGCAGTATAGAGCACATGGTGGAGGTACAGGACCCTACCCACAGATACAACGTACCCTGTAGTAAACCACACAGAATTAAGAAGCAAGGCTCCCCATGAGTAGATGTCAGACATACCCCTGCTGAATGTAATGCAGATAGGTAATATGCCATATGAGTCACCCTGTGTAACTGTTTGTAAGGAGCAGGTACAATCATAACACTTGTCACAAGGGGCAGGGTAGCATAACAGTATGCTGCTGTAGGCCCAGGGCCAAAAGCACACTACCTACCTAAGACACAATGCACACCCATGAACACATTGCAAACAAAATATGTGAGATGGAATGAGTGTGCCAGTGACTGGGTGCATGTTATGTACTGGTGTGGTTGCTTATCATGACTGTCTGTCTGTCATGGTAGTGTGTGTCCATGGTGTGAGGCCAGAGACAGATGTGTGAGGTATTGCGATCAACACATACTACATTGCCATATGTTGTGCTGTGTTACCCTGTATGTCACTGTGGTGTAGGTAGGGGTATGGCAAGTAAGAGTAGTGTGCATTACCAGTGAAATATGTAACATGCATTGTGTGCAGTGCATGGGCTGATAATGTTCCCCATACAGTACCTTGATACAAACCCCCAGTGTGAGGATGTGCATTGTACCTGAACCAGTGTGCTGACTGCTGCAGTATACTAGTCTGTCGTATGGAGTGTGCCAGGTACTGTTGCACAGTTGTCGGATGAGCACTGATATCTGGTCATTTACATGTGTATCCCCCAATAGACAGACAGATGCTATATATGGTGGTTAAGTTATATCACTGCAGTCGAGTATTATGTGTGCCATAGTTTGCTGACAGATATTGCTGACATATTTTCCTTCTCCTTTTCAGGGCTATGGTTCACCAGCGGAACCCTGTGTACTCCGCTGCAGAGGAGGAAGAGATACACCAGAGCCTGGTGCGGGATTTTGCAATACTCTTTTCCTGCACCAGCCAGAACCAGCAGGAGACGGCTGCACTGTGGCAAGACCTGGTCCATCGGGTAAATGACATAGGCACACATAACCGGACATATGAGCAGATACGCCATCACTGCAGTGATTTAATTAGAAATGTCCGTCAGCGTGCGTCGGATATCCACAGGCAGCAGCTTGCCACAGGTGGTGGGATGTCTAGACATCCCCCCCTCACCAGACTGGAGGGACTACTCCTAAGTGTTGTGGCTCCAGCCCAACAGCAACAGCAGCAGCATACATGTGTAATGATGGAGGCTGGAGCCACCCAGCAGCAGGACACGGATCGTGCAGGTAACATGCCATGTGTATAGTTGACCATTCTGTACACTGTTAGGTTATGCATGTGTGAGGCATGTCCTCGTTTTGTAGCTGTAATCTTGGTAATTATTGTACAAGAGTGATATTCTCAATATCAGCAGTAGACCTGTGGAAGCTCACTGTTGCACTACTGAACTGTATCATACCCACAGTATCAATGGCACAGTTGTGCCCACTGACAATATGTCTCTTTTCTGCAGGTCCCTCTGGTGTAACAGCAAGGCAGCCTATCCATGCTGGTGAGTGTGTAATACCATTACCTTCAATACTCTTGATACTAACAGTAACAATAGGCTGAAGCAGTAGTGCTATGTGTTTGATTGCAGGTGTGTTTGTGTCTGTGTGTTGATATCTCATATACTGAGGTGTGTGCATGTGTGCATGTGTACATGTGTGCATGTGTGCATGTGCCCATGTGTGCATGTGTGCATGTGCCCATGTGTGCATGTGTGCATGTGCTCATGTGTGCATGTGTGCATGTGTGCATGTGTGCATGTGTGCATGTGCCCATGTGTGCATGTGTGCATGTGCCCATGTGTGCATGTGTGCATGTGTGCATGTGCCCATGTGTGCATGGGTGCATGTGTGCATGTGCCCATGTGTGCATGTGCATGTGCCCATGTGCCCATGTGCATGTGTGCATGTGCCCATGTGTGCATGTGTGCATGTGCTCATGTGTGCATGTGTGCATGTGCCCATGTGTGCATGTGTGCATGTGCCCATGTGTGCATGTGTGCATGTGTGTATCAGTGGTGACATTGTGTACACATTGTAAACTGTGTTTCCTGTCTTACTTCCACAGGTTCTGGTGCTGCTCTGGTGTTGTGCAGCAGGGAGCCTGAATCAGCTGCTGTGGATAGTGATAATGATGATACCTGTGTAATGGCACAGGTAGGTGTGCAAGGGTCCGTCATTGGTCAGCCAATTGACACTACACAGCTGTCAACCCCATCAATGCGCACAGTCATCCTGCCAATACATCCTTTGTCAACAATGTCCCTAGGTGATGGACAGGATACAGTGGGCATTGACCAGAGTAATGTGGTATCGGTGGCACATGCATCTCCACACAGTAGCCATGGCCAGGGTCCTGACATGGTACCACACAGGCAGACGTACAGGGGTTCTCGTGGGAGCATCCGTGGGTGTACCGCCCCTGTCAGACGTGCCCACAGAGGTCTTTCAACCTCAGCTATGTTTCGGGCTGTAATGCAGGCACAGTCACGTATGGAACGGTACACCAGACAGGGTCTGAGGGAGCTGAGAGCATGTCGCACAGCTATGAGTGAAAGTATGCGTGATGTTGCGGCTGCCATCCGTAACTTCACCGAGGTCATTGACAGATGTTGGGGGGACACATTAGATCTGTTCCACAACTACATGTCCATGAGCCAGGGCAATGGTGGATGGTTGAGGCGTCATCGTGGCCGTATGCCAGCAACAGCAGCAGCTGGCAGCCATTGCGGATGACAACAGGCCCGCGGCCGGTCACATAGTGCCAGCAGCAGCCTCAGCAATGCTGGGTCTGTGCTGTCATCAGACCGCCCCAGGAGACCATGTGCACATGGCGCTGGACAGTCCCAACAGGGACCTGTCTCCAGTCACCAACCACTTGCTTCTGATGACAGTATCCAGTCTGGCTTAGTACCTGATACGGTCCGTAGCACCCCTGCCAGGCACAGGTACCGTGTCCGTGGCCACAGACAGTGATCTGTATGACCTGGCAGGTACAGTCTGTGGCTGTCCACAAACACCTGTATATGGCAGCCATGAGGTGGGACTGTGTGCATGCATACACACATGCAAAGTGATAACACCTAGGGCTACCGCATACACGCACACACTGCATCAACACTGCCCCATCTTGTACTGCTGTCCCTCACCAACAGTCACACACAGACATGTCAATTGGTTGTATCAGTGGCAGACTCAGGCATACCAGGTACACACCCTGTGCATATGATGAAACTGTGCCACCTCCTGCAATCTGTAACATCAGTGCAGGAACAAGTTAATATGGTGCTGATGCACAGGGTGACTACATAGAAGTGTTGTAATAGTATGATGTTGACAACAGTACAGTGTAATGATATCATTGTGGGTATATACCAGCATGCCTGATGCAGTTACAGTATGAATGTCATTGTATTGTTTTGTACAACCATAGTAATTACCATAGTGTACTGTCTGCACATCTTTGCATACTGGTGGTGAGGCTGTCAAGAGATGGCCACCTACATAGGTAGCACAGGGGATGCGACAATGTACATTTTGATACTCAATGATGGTCATGTCAACTGCGAGTTGCATGCTGTCCACACTCGACTCTGCAATGAGGATGTTTGATATCTGTGCAGTACTACACAACAGGTTCAAGGCTCACAAGAGCACACTAGCACTACAATGTCACACCTCATACCATGCATGACAGCACCAAAACACAGAACTAACTATGACAGGAGGGAGAGTCTCCATACATGTCAAGGATACTGTGGTGCCAGGACAGGTAGCATACATCATACTAAGTCTGGGACTTCTGAGTGAGGGCTCAGTGTCTGTTATTTGACATGTGTATTATTACAGGTATGAGCACTTGGGTATTAGGCCAGTTATTCAACATTACGAAGGTACGTGGTCTATACACTTGTGGGGGGTGTGGCTGGACCCAGCCCGTCTGACCTGTGAATGTCTGGGTACAGGCTTATAGTGCCTGCATATATGCACTGTTACCTACTGGAAGTCATACACCTTGTTTGTTGTAGCATAGTCTACATACAGGCCTGCTGACTGTAGCTTTGTTTGTATGCATGTTTGCTTGTTATGTTCCTGAAACACTGATTCCACCTGCAGTGCAGATTTACAGTGCCTCTGTGGATCCCTAGTGACATCTGTATTGCTTACTGTACTGATGTCCATGTTTCACTTGACAGAACGTCACTGTTTGTCCTGTTTGCATGTAGGTTGCCTGTAACACATTGCATATGACTTACCTCGCATTTGCTCAAGACAGCATTCATATATGCCAGCACTAACAAATCAGGAGCACTGCACCCTCACATACTCACCTTGAGTACCTTGTTCCCCAATGGCCCTATGTGTCGTTACTTAGTATGGGATTCACAATGCTATGGTAGCATGTGCAAAGGTCACCTGTCAATCTACTCTCTGGTCCAGTTGGTGAATCTGTGAGTCATGTGGCAATGTTACAGCTGCCTCATGTACACAGACAACCCTCTCCCCTTCCCATACATGTACAACACATGTGAGAGATGCAACCACATAGCCAAACTGGGGGCTAAGCTCTATTAACTAAGCACTGGCATTCCCAGTCAGGTGGAGTGGGATACTACAGTGAATACAGTACCAGTCTCCCATAGACCTGCCACGACCGCAATCCAAACACAGAAACACACAGGTACATTATTGGACTCTCAGAATAGCATCCTGCCTGAGCAGCTGACACCTGAAAAGCAGACACACAAGCAAACGTTAAGCCAGAGCAGAGCACGTGCAACACATAGCTCACAAAGCCTGTGTGCCAAGCAGTCACATGCCATACGGCTTGACAACACACCTGCTACAGTTGTATGAGGTACCTCTATCGTCAGGTACACTGAGGTCCTGCTCACCAGGCTGAACAAGGTGAAGGTCATGCTGAGATGCCCGTCGGGCACTATGATCCACCACATAACACAAGCATACCGATCACTCCAAGGCATGTAGAAGTATGACTCAGTCATTGTCTGTGCCAGTGTGACTGACCTCTGACGCACCTCCCTGGACTACATGTTAGGGGACATAGGGGGGCTGTCTGAGCTTGTGGCACAGGCTGGTATGACCCTGACCTTGAGTAGCATCTTACCCTCATCAAGAATGTTGCCACAATATGTAAACAGGATGATCAGTTTCTGCAATTAACGTATGTTTCGGTGACATTCAAAGGGGATCCAATGCCTGTCAGTGTGGGATTACATGCTGGACAAGCCACATTGCTTTGCTTGGGACAGCTTGCACCTGTCACCCATGGGCCGTTGTATATTGGCAGAGGCTGTTGCCACACACATAGTGCCTTTGTATGCAAGGCTGACATTACATAGCCAACTACACAGGTATCACACGGGATAGGACACTAATAGAAATGCTACTCAACAGCAGCAGTGTAAACCTCAAGATGCATGCAGTGGAAACTGTCCTTAGCATGGGGTACAGCAATATCCATGCAGTAACAGACTCCTGGTACAAGGCTGCCAGGTGCACACCATCACTGCCAGGTCATACCTCATACCATGCTTGTCATCCCCTACACATGCACCAAACCAGAATAGGGGGGGATGTATCCAAAGGCACCTCAGATACACACACCCCCTGGTTGGTGGCACAGCACAAAGCATCAGAGCCTATCCATGTGCAACTAACAGTGGGTTAGACTGCCTTCAGGTTCATAGCCTGGCACACACCACCCTCCCATACCCAGGAAACCCACTTGGCCTTCCTGACAACACTGGGAATATGATGGTCTCTACAAACACCATTATATGGGTGGACTGCGACTACCCAAACATAGAGTGTGAGCATTACTCTAGCTCCAAGAACCCATTCCCTGCATTGCTATGGAAGAACTTATTACCACTCCCACAAGAGGTGACAACATGCTGCACCTGTTCATCACCAACATGTGGACTATATGCTCCAGACCAGTCATGTATCCCTTGCTGGTGAGATGACACCATCTACAACCCACACTGTATATTCACATACCACATGCAGCCCCTGCACAGAACACCACAGTCATACAGTTGTCTAATGCATATTCCATGTATTCACATGAGGCAGGCTTCGGACACGGGAACTATTGCAGTTCACAGGTACATATGTGTAGGTGGCACACACATACATCACGGGTGCATTGACATTACTGATATAATGTATGTCGTGCAATATTGGGAACAACACCCCACACACATGGACAAACTGTGTGACAAAAATACACATGGCGTTTGTAGGATACAAACCCCTACCTAACCATATTAGGTCACTTGTGAAAGACGCAGGAGCAGAGTGTGCTATTTGCATTACTGGGAGGATTGCTTTCTCCTGCTGTACTTATAGGTTGCTGACATCATCAGTGTTTAGACAGTGGAATATGCAGCATGTGTTGTGTTGTAATAGTTGCCAAAAAGGACATTTCTCTTACACAGAATTGCACACACACTACTCAACCCACACAGTCACACACACACTGAGCACTTGCAGTTTTCAAACCCCTACCTAACTATGTTATGACACTTGTGAGAGACGCAGTAGCAGAGCATGCTATTTGCATTACTGTGAGAATGGCTTTCTCCTGCTGTACTTATAGGGTGCTGACATCATCAGTGTTTAGACAGTGGAATATGCAGCATGTGTTGTGTAGCAATAGTTGCCAAAAGGGACATTTCTCTTACACGTAGAATTGCACACACACTACTCCCCCCCCCCCCACCGACACAGTCACACACACACTGAGCACTTGCAGGATTCATACCCCTACCTAACTATGTTATGACACCTGTGAGAGACGCAGTAGCAGAGCGCACTTTTTGCATTACTGGGAGGATTGTTTTCTCCTGCTGTACTTATAGGGTGCTGACATCATCAGTGTTTAGACAGTGGAATATGCAGCATGTGTTGTGTTGTACTAGTTGCCAAAAGGGACATTTCTCTTGCACATGGAATTGCACACACTACTCCCACACACACTGAGCACTTGCAGGATTCAAACCCCTACCTAATTATGTTATGGTATTTGTGAGAGATGTAGTAGCAGAGAGCGCTATTCAAATTACTGGGTACCAGTTCTGCTCCTGACATATGTGTAGTGTGCTGACATCATTATGTATGAAGAGGTATGTACATCTGTTACTATCCATCAGTACAGGGGAGAGCATATCTATGCATTAACTTTGCACAGGCACAGTGGCCTACTGTACTGCAGAGGCAGACGCCAAATACACTGTGGATAGTCTTCTGTATTCCCTAGGGACAACAGCCTAGTATTGCACTCTACGGTCATATGTTTACCTGTCAGATGCAAGTATCTGTTGCTCATATACTGTTTGTGGGTCTTTATTGCCATAGCCTTCCCTATCTCTATGAACAACTTCTGTATTGTGGAAGATGTTTGCATATGAGTGGGATCTAGCACTTTACTTATGTCTCTGTTGTAATTTCACTGTGTGCACTGGGCAGATTTCTGTATTGTGGGAGGTTCCTGTGTTAACACATACAAATGCCAGATATGCGTGTGCAACTACTGAACTGTGACATGGCCTAAGTGTGTGAGCATGCCCAGTTCACAGTTTCTATGGCTTCTTGACTGACACGTCTCATTTATCTAAGTGTGCGAGAATGCCCAGTGTGACCTTTCCTTATGTTGGGATCTGTGGTCCACCACATTTGTGTTTGTGTGTGGACGCCATCTATATTTCACATGTACAGTTGAGTGTTGGACATCAGGTTGTGTTCTTACTGCCCAACTGCTTTGTGTCTGAACCTAACAGGCATTATGCTGTGCCTGCAGGGTCGCCATGGGATAGTTTGCATACAGTTGTCAACATCCTTTCCTACTGACCAAACAGTTGTATTGTCATATAGTGTACTGGTGCAGTACTTTCACTGTGGTGGACAGTATCATCGGTTTCAGTCCTATCACTGCTTGTAATATTTATAGTGAGCACACCAGACTTGTTGAGAGCCAGTTGTGCAGATATGATCATTTGCATTTTGTTCAGATATGGACAGCATAGTACATGATTGTCCGACATTGTTAATGTATTCCACAGCTTGTGTGGACAGTGACAAACAATGGCCATGTGCCCTAGTCCATTTGTAATGCTAGTCAGAGAGTGTTTGTCCTTCAACACACATTTACTGGTGTTTGCCATGACATATGTCAAGGTTAGTGTGCTGTGCCTCTGTCTACCCGTGACATACAGGTGACATCCAGGGTACACCTACCATCTCCCATCCAGTCATCATGATTCCTCTGGATGACAGTCAATGAGGGACTCCCTGGATAACCTGTACTGGGAGTTTAGTCGTGAGTGGAGTGAGCTTCTGGTTTATGGACCAATCGGTACAGCATGACCTGTTTATGTCTGTGTTGGGGTTCAGGCCTGTCAGCTGCATAGGTCAGCAGCATTCAGATTTTACATGGTGCCAAATGTCCATTGATACCAGCTTGGTCATGGCTTTATACATCAGGCACAGTTCACCTCTAGCCAGGCGGTATGGCACTGTGTGGAGCTGCAGTTTGTTTATTCAGGCAACACATGGCATCTGTTACAACTCTGTGATCCTCCTGGTGGGGTATTTGTGGGGTCTTTCCAGTTGATGCAGGTGTCTGCTAAGGTACATCCCTGAAGGGCCATTGTACACAATTGTGAGGCTGCTGATGGATGACTGGAGTGGCACATTCACCTACCCTGACCGAGCTGTGCTTACCTTCATGATTAGGTGGGTATATGGTATGTTTCTGTAACCACTACAGACACATGGTTGTCACATGGAGGATATCTATCACCTTGTGTCCCCAGGTCTCTTATTGCTCCTGATGTACTTACTGGGTTAACACCTATGTGGTAATTTCTGGCCATGTACTGTGTTTCCAGAGGGGATGACTATACACTATTCTGCATTTAGCTTGTTGACATGGTTGTGGCACCACTTGTCTGTTTCTATGTGTGCCTTTTGTAGGTTGCTTGCGTCAGCTGGAGGGTCTGATATGGTGGGCAGTTTGTAGTCCTCTGCGAACCTGTTCAGACAGAGTCCTTCCATGTTGGCCTGTACCTATGTGACATATATAGCATACAAGAGAGGTCCCAGGACCGTGCCTTGTGGGATGCCAGTTGTACCTGGTTAGCAGTCTGACATGGCTGCAGTATGTCTGACCAGGTCATTTCTGTCCTTGAGCTGGTTTGCAACCCATCTACTTGCATAGGGCTTTATAGTTAGGCTGGTGAGCTTATCTGTACTGCCAACTAGGATATTGTATGGAAGGGTTTAGCAAGGTCCAGATAGGCTGTGTGATCCACATTCCCTACATCAATGGCCTTGGTGCGCATTTCACATGAGTCAGACATGTGTAAAGGGCAGGATCTGCCCTATGACAGCCACACTGGGTAGGGTCCAATGTCTGTAGGTACCCAATCTTGTTATTCCTGGGATCTATGATCATCCTCTCCATTACTTTGCCAACCTATATAGTCGGGGTTGAGGGGTGATAGTTTGCAGTATCCATTCAGGCACCCCCTTTGTGGTGAGGGACCACTGTTGCTGTACACTGCTCTTTGGGTACATATCCTGTGGTAGGACTGATAGTGAGCAGTACTGCTATTTGGTGTTGCATTCTTCTTACAGTACTTGTTGGACACAACCCAGGACACCATCTGGTACCATTGATGCTGTGTGCTGTGCTTTGTAGATGCTGGCTGTTACCTCAGCATCTGCAATGTCAGGGGGCCAACACTCTGCTGGGATAGATATTTGGCAGTTAGGTGCTGGTGGGGAGTTTGCAAAGAATCTGTTAGGTAGGATGTTGGCAATGTGTGTGGGTTTGGTGTATTGTTTGTGATATTAGAGTGCTGCAGAGCATATCTGTGGATTATCACCATGGTTCCTACCATCAGGTAGGACAGCTGTGTGATAATCCTTTGTGTCCTGCACAATTTGTATCGTAATAGGTTCATAGGTTCATACTAGGCTATCTGCCCTGGCCTTGTTTGAGCATGGACAGACTGTGTGTGAGTTTCGACACCCCTTGCAATGTGCATATTATGCCCATGTAGGGTTTACTTTACTAGATGTGACACAGGGATGGCCCCCAGTGTACACCTACTATCTCCCATGCACTTCACCAGATTTCTCTTGTTGAGTATGAGTGTGGAGCTCAGCCTATCATGGACTGGGATTCTGTTCCAGAGTGTAAGGAGCCTCTGGGTTATGGATCTGTCCCTCCAGCACATCCTATTTATCTATGTGTGGAGGTTCAGATATCTCACTGTGGTGTGTCTGCTGGATTTGGAGTTTCTGCAGTGGAGCATGTCCATTCATTCTGGATTGGACATGGCCTTGTACATCAGGCATACATCACCTCTGACTGGGCAGTATGCTTCTGTATTGGGCTGTGGTTTCTTCAGCCAGGCTGCAGATGTCAAATGTTTGGACCCTTTATCCTGTTGGTGAGGTACATTTGGGGTCTTTCTAACTGCTGCAGGTGTAAGGTAAGGTACATCCGAACTGGGGCATTGTTGTCACGTATGGGCCTGATAAGGGAAGAGTATGGGGGCACAGTGATCTCTCTTGATCTACATGTATATCCTTTCATATTAAGGTGGGCAATATAGCAGGTCTTCCTGGCCACCTTGGCAATGTGAGCGTCACATGACAGGTTACCGTCCACTTGTGTCCCTAGGTCCCTGATTACTTCTTCCATACATAATGAATTGCCACCTATGTCATACTTTGTGTGTGCCTTGTTTGGTATTTATTGAGACATTCATACTCTGCAGTGTCTTCAGGAAGGCTGGCTGGGGTACCTGGGTTTGTGAGTGTGGTCTGTAGCAGGCTTCAAACAGGGACACAGTTTGAGCCAGTGTTACTTGCCCGTGGATAGTCCATGCTGCTTCTTGCTGTGGTAACAACCTGGAGATGTGGTTATCCTTGACAATTACTGATAGCCACACTCCTATTGTAGTGTGTTCCGTGTTTTGGAGCTGTAGAGCATGGTATGAGGCATAACCTGGTAGTATTAGGGTGCTCTTCTGGGCCTTGACCCAGGTTTCTGTTACAGAACAGATATTACCATTCTCCATGCTGTGGTAGGTTTGGTCTGCATGCACCTTGCAGGTTAGACTTCTGGCATTGGGTAGCATTACATCCAGGTTGTTATCCCTTGTGCTACCTATGGTGGTGGGTTTGTGTTTCCAGCCTTACGTATTCAAGGCACAGTGAGGGTGACAACAGCCTTTGTCAGTATCCACACAGCCAGGTGTGCTGGGTGCGTGCCATCCCTAGCAGGTGGGGCATCATGTCTTGCTCGGCATGTCAGCCCAGGCTGTCAGCCATGTGTTCCCCCTTGCTAACAGCAATACTTCAGCCAATTATTGTACTTGATCTTGTTGTCTTCATAGTATGGCATCATGCTTGGTGAGGGTGAGATGTTAGGCAGTGTCTTCATGTTTGCATATACTAGATGGTGTTACATTGCTTAACACATGGCAATCATGCCTCAGGTGGTGCTGCAGGGCTGCCTCTGTCAGATGCACATACTACACTCCCTGTACATGTTTGAGAGCAGGTTGTGTCATGTTCAGCATCCCTGTTACTATATGAGTGAGTCAGAGAGGGGTATCATTCCCAGGGTTCCTACTGAGCCAGTGTATGTGCTATGTGTTGCCTCTTTGCCAAGGCCAGGGCATACTGGGCATGCCTCCTTCTGCCTACTGGGGCAGGCTCAGGTTGTTCCTCCTCTGGGTCACGCTCTGCCTGTGATGGCCTTGGCAATGGTGGGGGGCTGTTTGTCCCGGCTCTATGCTGGTCCTGCTGCAGCTGTTTTTGCAGAATCATATTATGCAGCATAGCACATACCATGACAATTTGGGTACATGTAGTTGGTGAGTACTGCAAGGCTCCACCAGATGTGTCCAGGCACTGGAACCATGACTTGAGCAGCCCAAACACATGCTCTATTACATTACGTGTTTGTGCGTGTGCCTCATTATGGCGTTCTTGTTCAGGTGTGTGTGCATTTCTGATGGGTGTCATCAGCCACGGCTCCAGTGCATATTCTGCATCCCCCACTAGGTGACCATGTGGGATGTCCCCATTGGCAAATGTCTGGTTCAGCTGCTTCAAATGCCAGATATGGGAATGATGGTAGCTCCCAGGGCAGCCAGCACACACATTCATTATTATGCCCTGGGCATCACACATGACCTGGCAGTTGATGGAGGGGAAGCCCTTGCGGTTAATGTAGGCCCTACCCCGCTCACCGGCTGGTGCTTTGATGCGTATGTGCGTGCAGTCTATTGCACCCACTACCTCAGGGTATTCCGCTATTTGCTGGAAGAGACGCATATTGCTGGCCAATACCTCACGGGCATTGGGGAAATATACATGCTCACCGACATGTGCTGACATGGCATCCAGGAACTGGTGCAGTACCCTGGAGACTGATGCCTGTGATATCCCCATCATATCACCAGTTGGTCTCTGGAAGGTACCTGTTGCTAGTATTCTTAGGCCAACACATACCTTGGTTTCCACTGGGATGGGTTCCCCTCTGTTGGTTCTGTGTGTGAGGCGTGGCCTGCACAGCTCAACAATTTGCTGCAGGAGGTCTCTGTCCACTCTATAGCGCTCCACTATCTCCAGCTCATGTAATCCCTGGTAGGTGACCCTGGGCCTGTAAACTCTTCTCCATCTCCTCACTGTGGGTTGTCTGGCAGCCTTTGCATTGTCACCACCCTCAGCAAGTCTCCTATGTCTCCTTATAACAGCTATGGCAGCCCCTAGCATGTTTGGTCTGAGTGCAGCTTTTTCAGTTTTCACTTCTACTAGCTTACTCCTGTCTTGCAGTGTCTCTTGAGAGAAACATACTTCAATGCTGTTTGCAGTGTTTTAAGTGCTGGGCTGGGCTAGTATTCTGCCTGTGTAATTGCCTGCTTCTAATTGTTTTCACCTGCTAGCTCTACCAGTATTCCCTGATAGCTTCCTACTATTTCTTATGCTTCCTTTTTCCTCTCTGTTTCCTCAGGGGGGAGCAGCTCGCATACCAACGAAAACACGCTCACAGTGGCTACCACGCATGCACACATGCTTACATGGATTAGAATCTGCTTATTCGGGTTAAAACGCACGCACACCAGCGCAAACAGGTTAATAGATCTTTACACAAGCTCCTACATGCTTACTCTGCCTTACATGCGCGCACTCTGTCTTACTCGCGCCTCCCAGTGCGCACACGCGTGCATGCATGCACAGCAAGAAACTTTGGTGTTGGCCACAGTGTACACCTTCCATTTCTTGACTTTCCCATGTTTATCTGTTGACACTCCTCTTTTAATGCTGTGTAATTGACATCTTTCACATACCACTTTGCTCCAATGAGCTTGATTTCTTCCTGACATTCCCCCCTGTGATGTCACCTATCTCCTACTCTGTTACTCCCCCTTATCTAACTCTTACACTACATGGAATGTGCTCATTTGCTATGTGACAGTGTGATTCACTATCCTACCACTCATTTACATAGGATTGCCTATTAATGCTTAGTTACATGTCTTACACTCAGTTTCCCCCCTTAGCAACCACTAGACTGTGGCCATGTTGTTTTCGGTCTGCTAGTCCCTGCATTGCAAATCCATGAATTAAATAAAACCCACATTTGTGGGTTTCAAACCTTTATTTTTATGTCTTATGTAGCGCAGCCTGTTTGCACGGGGATGCGCTGCGTTTAAACCTCGCCGATCACCGAAAAAAAAAAATGTATTTCATGTTTGCATCGGGTTACCATGCCAATGGCCACATATTTGGCCATTGGCATGCTGACTGCAACATATGCACACTTTATTTGGAGCTGTCATGGCTCCATTGTGTTATTTGCAGTAACGTACTCAGTTGTCAACTGAGTACATTTCTGCACCTAACACGACTCTTACACTGGCTGGTTTCAGCTTCGTGGATCGCTAATCTACCTCATTTGCATGCCTTTCGGCTGCAAGTGAGGTGATTAGCATATCCACGCCCTGCCCGTGTAAGAGTCATTTTAGCTGGTCTCTTACACGGGATTTCGGGCTGTTCCTGGATCACGATGGCTGCATGGAGTCTTACACGACACTTAGACTCCGTGCAAGCCATCGTGAATCCTGCTAATTGTTTTCTAGGATGATTTCCAAAAGTGTGCAAATAAGTGTCACCTTAGTATCAGGGGTGTTTCTCTCACACAGTAATTCTCTGACATTTTCAATTCCCCATTCATTGGGTATAACAGTGAACAATGATTCAATATCCAGAGTTACAAATAAACATTGTCCTAAGATAATTTCATTTTGTTTAGATAGCTCATTTAAAAAACTCTTGGTATTCTTTAAAACAGTGCTACAATTAGCCAAGGCAGCATGCAAAGTCTTTTCTATAAAAATAGAAAGTGGCTCAGCTACCCAACCTCGGCCTGAAACTATAGGGTGCATAGGTGGAGTTAAGGGATTCTTATGTATTTTGGGTAGACCATATATCAAAGGGACTGTTGGATGTTCTACCTTGAAATATTCAAACAGTTGCTCAGATATCATGCCTGTTATTAATAAATCAAAGATCAAAAACTGTACTTTTTCTATGACACTACTGAGTATATGCATAGGTAAAATGGCATACGTATCAACGTCACTGAGATGATGGCATACGTATCAACGTCACTGAGATGACTTAACATAGATTCTATATATCTGTCCTTGTCGATAACAATACCACCTCCTTTATCAGCTGGATGTATTTCTATACTATTTAATTCTTTCAATTCAACTAGAGCTTGTAACTCTGCAGCTGATAAATTACTAAAATTATTAGTTTGCTTATCTAGAGACTTCTATCTAAGTTGTTTTTCACAAAGGTCAATGAACAGGTCTATAGTAGAATTACTAGGTGGTATGTAAGTGCTGGGGTTTCTAAATATGCAATCAGCATTATTAGAATTACCAAACATAGCTTTAAGTGTAAGAGTTCTGCCAAAAAGGTGTAGGTCTTTAATTACCTCTGTTATGTCCATTCTTTGAGCCGGAACAAAGGTTAAACCTCTGTTTAACACAGATAATTGTGAGTCAGTTAAAGTTAAAGTAGAGATATTGTGAACTAAGCTTGTTTGTATCTCTTTCTTGACCTTATTTCATCCCCCTGGCTGTGTAGTCGTCATGTACGTTGATTTTGCAGGCGATTCCTCGATCTGCCTCTTATAGGCAGAGGTTCTTTCAATAAAAAATGTCCACGGGTGGAGCCTGATAGTACAGAGGCCTGCTCTGTGGAATTCAAACACACTGGAAGCCATGCTTGTTTTAGGTCTAACAGCTGCAGTGCTTGTGCTAGCATCAGAGTGACTGCTTACAGCAGCTACAGAAGTATTTAGGTTGACTTCTGAAACAATTCCGTGACTTACAGGAACAATAGGAACATTGGGTAAAAGTTCTGTGGGTTCTGTAGAAGTGGTAGTTTTAACAGCATTTGCATATGCTGCTTGTTCATCTGAAACAGTTGAATGCAATGTAGTTCTGGGTCTTACAGAGCTCCTCCCATTTCCTGTTATATGCTGTATGTTGGAGTTAGTATTAACCCTTTCATTTACCCAAGAGAAGACATTACCTTCTTTAAAATCCTTCAAATCCCTTTGTAATTTTTTGTTTTTGGTAGCAGAAAGTCTCTTGTCATATCCAGTAATATTTTCAAACAACACATCCATTTTATCGCCAACAAGTTCATCTGAATAGGTATTGTTAATTATGTTTTGCAACTCAGTGATTTCATTAGATTGTTTTAGCTCCTCTGGTCTAAAAAATTCGATAAGGAGCTGCATATATTTAGCGCTGCACTCAAGGTTAAGTAACTGCCAGCACCTAAGTAGCTTAGGATAAGCTTGACCATAACTGGGCATGGTGAGAACCCTAAGTCCCCTTGGTGCTATATTAAGGCTCAGTGAAACCTCAAGATGAAAACGCTGCCACTGCAAGCGCTTAAACTTATAAAGTTTATTCTCCAGATTGCAATAGTTATCTCTGAAAGCTGCAGATAAATCAGGATTACCTGGAGTCAGTGATGTTGTCTGCATATAAGTTCCATTAAGTAATGGATTAGTTTGAAAGTCCAATAAAGTAGACAAACGATAGTTGTTCCTCCTATTAGATGGCAAATCCATCAAAGGTACAAGGTTGTCCAAATGATCTATTTCATTTCCTGCCATGCTTGGTTCAAAGATAAAGAAAATATACCAAACAAAAACAGTCCTTGAACCAAATAAGGAATCAGATGCAAAAACCAGAGAATACAAGAAAAGAAAAATAATCTGGTTCCACACAGCAGTGAAAATCAATATGTCCTTTATTGAAGTAGGTAAGCTCTTTCTCAGAATAACATCCGCTTCATCAGACCAACAAAGATAGAATAGCAGTTACATTTTTAAACACTAAAACATCCAATCAAAAATCAGATAAAATGTGCATCATAGCTAAAAGCCATGTGATAAAATGCATCTGTAGAATATATAGATCGTTAAAAATTTGAATAAAACAGACTCAATGAACAATATATACTTAAAACTGGTAACAAATACAATAGTAAAAAATAATAAAAGATGGACTATTGAAACATATATGATAAAATATTAAAAGAGAGATCAATGCTTTAATGGCCATGCTTTAAGGAAGGGTTTCAGGGGAAACTCTGTTGTTTAAACCAGGAGGTTTATCAGCTTGAAAGCACAAAATCCATTTCTGTTCACTAGATTCTCTTCTATTATTTATGTCACCCCCTCTCTTGGTACTATGCAGAATCTCTAGTACCATTAAGCTAAATTTATGTTCTTTACCCTCTTTAGCTACATGTAGTGATAGTGCACTGGTTTCTTTAACATTCCAGATATCCCTAAGGTGTTCAAGTATTCTATCCTTAAACACCCTGTTCGTTTTCCCTATGTAAAATGAGAAGCAGGTAGTACAATAGCAAAAATAGGCAACATTTTTTGTTCGACAATCTGCATAAAAAGCAGTAATTATCTTAAAACCCAAAGTGGGATGTGTGAAATGATTACCAATATGTATATGGGCACTGGCCATACAATTCCTACACATATATGTACCAAGTCTATCAGATATTATAGTTGATTTAGTATTAAAGGATCGATAACAGAGCTGACTCTTAAGTGATCGATTATTTCTAAAAGCTAAATCTGACTGTGTGCCAATGACCCCATTCAACTCATGTACATTAGAGAGAATATCCCAGTTCTTTTTAATAATATCACATGCTACATGCACATTACTGGCAAAGTTCAAAGGCATCCTTAGTTTGTTATGAGAGGTTTCAGTGGAAGCATCACTTGAGAAAGTATTGTCAATATTATCCCTGTTGTTAATACTAGTGGGGAGGGGGGAAAAGTATGGCTGGCACTTACCTGATCTATGCCGCCATCCTTCTGCTATTTGAGAATCAATAAGTTTAATACTATAGCCTCTTTCTAAAAATTCTTGTTTAAGTGTTTGTAATGGAACAATGAGACTATCATCATCATTAAAAAGTCTCATAGTTCGAAATATCTGTCCTTTCAACACACTGAATTTTGTATGACCTTTGTGAAAAACAACTTAGAGAGAAGTCTCTAGATAAGCAAAGTAATAATTTTAGCAATTTATCAGCTGCAGAGTTACAAGCTCTAGTTGATTTGAAAGAACTAACTAGTATAGAAATACGTCCAGCTGATAAAGGAGGTGGTATTGTTGTTATCGACAAAGACAGATATATAGAATCTATGTTAAGTCATCTCAGTGACGTTGATACGTATGCCATTTTACCTATGCATATACTCAGTAGTGTCATAGAAAAAGTACAGTTTTTGATCTTTGATTTATTAATAACAGGCATGATATCTGAGCAACTGTTTGAATATTTCAAGGTAGAACATCCAACAGTTCCTTTGATATATGGTCTACCCAAAATACATAAGAATCCTTTAACTCCACCTATGCGCCTTATGGTTTCAGGCTGAGGTTGGGTAACTGAGCCACTTTTTATTTTTGTAGAAAAGACTTTGCATGCTGCCTTGGCTAATTGTAGCACTGTTTTAAAGGATACCAAGAGTTTTTTAAATGAGCTATCTAAACAAA
Source organism: Protopterus annectens (assembly GCF_019279795.1). Taxonomy (NCBI): domain Eukaryota; kingdom Metazoa; phylum Chordata; order Ceratodontiformes; family Protopteridae; genus Protopterus; species Protopterus annectens. Next base: position 115,736,264 of record NC_056729.1, on the reverse strand, counting down.
ATGAAATTATCTTAGGACAATGTTTATTTGTAACTCTGGATATTGAATCATTGTTCACTGTTATACCCAATGAATGGGGAATTGAAAATGTCAGAGAATTACTGTGTGAGAGAAACACCCCTGATACTAAGGTGACACTTATTTGCACACTTTTGGAAATCATCCTAGAAAACAATGTGTTTATTTTTAATGATGTTTATTATGCACAAAAAGTTGGCATAGTTATGGGCACAGCTTGTACTAATAGCTACGCTAACCTATCCCTAGCTAATTGGGAAGCTAAACATGTACTTTCGAATAATGAATACCAGATTAACATCAAATGGTATAAACATTTTGTGGATGATATTTTTTTTTGTTATGGCATGGCTCAGAGCAGCGGCTACAAGAGTTTCTTTTATACTTAAATCAGTTGAATACTTTTTTGAGTTTTACCTATGAATATTCTGATAAAGAAGTAGAGTTTTTGGATGTTAAAGTTACTAAAAATAATTTAGCCACTGTGTCTATTACTTTATATAAGAAAACTGTTAGAAAGAATAATGTTCTACACTATGGCAGTATGCATCCGAATCATACGAAATTCAATGTGTTGAAAGGACAGATATTTCGAACTATGAGACTTTTTAATGATGATGATAGTCTCATTGTTGCATTACAAACACTTAAACAAGAGTTTTTAGAAAGAGGCTATAGTAGTAAATTTATTGATTCTCAAATAGCAGAAGGATGTTCAGGTAAGTGCCAGCCATACTTTTCCCCCCTCCCCACTAGTATTAACAACAGGAATAATATTGACAATACTTTCTCAAGTGATGCTTCCACTGATACCTCTAGTAACAAACTAAGGATGCCATTGACCTTTGCCAGTAATGTGCATGTAGCATGTGATATTATTAAAAAGAACTGGGATATTCTGTCTACTGTACATGCGTTGAATGGGGTCATTGGCACACAGCCAGATTTTGCTTTTAGAAATAATAGATCACTTAAGAGTCAGCTCTGTTATCGATCCTTTAATACTAAATCAACTATAATATCTGATAGACTTGGTACATATATGTGTAGGAATTGCATGGCCTGTACACATATACATATTGGTAATCATTTCACACATCCCACTTTGGGTTTTAAGATAGATACTGCTTTTTATGCAGATTGTCGAACAAAAAATGTTGTCTATTTTTACTATTGTACTACCTGCTTCTCATTTTATACAGGGAAAACGAACAGGGTGTTTAAGGATAGAATACTTGAACACCTTAGGGATATCTGGAATGTTAAAGAAACCAGCGCACTATCACTACCTATAGCTAAAGAGGGTAAAGAACATAAATTTATCTTTACGGTACTAGAGATTCGGCATAGTACCAAGAGAGGAGGTGACATAAATAATAGAACAGAATCTAATGAACAGAAATGGATTTTGCGCTTTCAAGCTGATAAACCTCCTGGTTTAAACAACAGAGTTCCCTGAAACCTTTCCTTAAAGCATGGCCATTAAAGCATTGATCTCTCTTTTAATATTTTATCATATATGTTTCAATACTCCATCTTTTATTATTTTTTACTATTGTATTTGTTACCAGTTTTAAGTTCATATTGTTCATTTAGTCTGTTTTATTCCATTTTTTAACTATCTATATATTCTACAGATGTATTTTATCACATGGCTTTTAGCTATGATGCACATTTTATCTGATTTTTGATTGGATGTTTTAGTGTTTAAAAATGTATCTGCTATTCTATCTTTGTTGGTCTGATGAAGCGGATTTTATTCCGAGAAAGCGCTTACCTTTTCACTGTTGTGTGGAACCAGATTATTTTTCTTTTTCTTGTATTCCCTGGTTTTTGCATCTGATTCCTTATTTGGTTCAAGGACTGTTTTTGTTTGATATATTGTGAAATGAATGCTAAGGATGAAGCCACTAGGTAACAGGAAAAGAGGAATGCCTAAGATGAGGTTTATGGCTGTGGTGAGAGAGGACATGCAGGTGGATGGTGTGATAGCGCAAGATGCAGAGGGCAGGAAGAAATTATGTACTGTGGCGACCCCTAATGGGAGCATCCAAAAGGAGAAGAAGAAGAAGACATTGTAGCTCAACCCTTGTGGACTGTGAACACCATTATCATGTGTCATTCCACATGTATATAACCTGTATAGAGGCTGCATCTGGACAGAGCGTTTAGGTGAGTGGTGACTTCATATGTCAGCTTGTGTATGACACAGCTAAGGACACTGTCCAGTACCATTGCCACTGTGGTGTGTACTTTGTTAAAGAGATGTTTTAACTAGAGTGTCTGTGAATCATCAGGTTTTACATTCTTCAGGTCTGGAAATGTGGCCCTTGTGTAATGACAGGGTGGTGAAATCCGCATTCAAACTGTCTGACAAGGAATTTGTAATGTCATTCAGATAACTGTACTTTGTGACCATTTACATTAACTGTGACCCGATCTGAGATTTCCCATGTAGATTATGAATAACACTGAAGAAAGCTTTAGTGTTGTCTTTGGAATCCTTGCCATTTTGTATTTTGAAGCTTGCCCTGTATGTTTATTGAGGGATTGTATTTCCCAATGATACTGACCAGAAAGGTTATCCCTTCTTGGTATGTAACTCTTTTTTGGTACAACTTCACACCTTCTATTATATATTTAGTTTATGGCAGGAGTCCATGAGACTAATGCACTTTTACTGTGTAACTGAGAATTTCTTATGTTTGTGATAGCACGGTCCGTGCAACCCTGTAGGTGAACAGTGTGTATTAATAAAGGATTATGCAGCTGGGACAGTGTTAACCTTAGTAATGCAAACCAATGACAGATAGCAACAACAGCATCACCCACAGCACAGTGTCAGCCCGTGTCATACACACACGTGTACTCAAGTTCCAAAATGTGTGTAGTACAGAGCATACTGGCCACCAATAGAAAGTATGGAGTGTTAACACTGGCCAATACAGGGCATGTCACCCTGCCCATGTGTCCAATATTCACGTACATGGAGACAGTGCACCTCCACCATGTTCACAAATGTACACCTGCAAATCTGTGCTGCACACACCCCACACTTACTGTCCACTGTATAACACATGCTGACACAACTACACACATCAGCCAAGTGGCACATGGGCAAATGAAACCCAATTGGAATAAACACTGGTGGAAACAATACAACATTGCTAATTACAGCTTTAATGCATCACACCTGCTCAGCTACACCTTCAAGGATATCATTACACTTTTCTGCAGACAACATGCTACACATTCAACCATTGCTATACATTATTAAAGTCACCCTGTGCATCAGCACCATGTTAGCCTGTTCCTGCATCAATGTTACAGATGACAGGAGGTGGCACAGGTTTCATCATATGCACAGGGTGTGTTGTTGGTTTGCCAGAGGCCTACACTGAGCCATACAATCGACATGTGTGTGTGTGAGTGAGGGCCATGAGTACTGTTATGGGCCAATGTTGATGCAATGTGTGCAGGTATGTGTTTGCCCAAGGTTTCTGGTTTATGTGTGTGTGTCTGCATGCACAAAGTTCCACCATGTCGCTGCCATATACGGGGATTTGTGAGACAGCTGCAGACTGTACCTGGCAGGCTTTACAGATCACTGTCTCTGGCCATGGATATGGAACCTGTGCCTGGCAGGGTTGCTACAGACAGTATCAGGTACTAATCCAGACTGGGTACTATCTGAAGAGGTTCACATATGTCCACTGGATCCAGGTCCCTGCTGGGACTGGCCAGAGCCACGTGCACGTGGTCTTCTAGGATGGTCTATGGACAGCCCCCCCAACATTGCTGGGGCTGGTACTGGCACTACGGGAGCAGCTGCGACTTGCTGGACGTCTACAGCGACCTCCAGCTGCTGATGTTGCTGGAATACGTCCATGTCGACATCTCAACCGTCCCACACTGTCCTGACACATGGACATGACATTGTGGAAGACATCTAATGTCTCACCCCAACGTCTATCATTGACCTCAGTGTAATTATGTATGGCACCTGCTAGGTCACAGATACTGTAATTTACAGAGGTGTTATGAACCCTCTGTGCCCTTAGTCCCTGTCTGGTGTACCGCTCCATTCGTGTCTGTGCCTCCATGACAGCCTGGAACAGACATGTGGTAGAAAGAGGTGTGGCATGCCTGCCAGGGGCATGACGACCAGCAGTCCTCTGACGAGAACCCCTGGGCATCTGCCTGTGTGGTACAGTTACAGACATCTAGCTATGGCTGCTGTGTCCTAATACATGTGCCATAGATACCACACTGTCCTGGCCAGTGCCAACCATACACTGTTCCTCAGCTAAGGGAAATGGGGATGATGGATGTACAGGCAGTATGACTGTGTGCATGGATGGGGTGGAGACTTGCGTACTGTCAATTGGTGGCCCAAAAACAGACCCTGACAAACCTGATGCGCCTCAACACACCTATCCTCATGATCACTGTCTGTCTCAGTGACATCAGGTTCCCTGCTGTACTGAACCAGCCCCACCTCCGCACCTGTGAGAGGACAACAGGAATCACACTTTAAGACCTGAACATGGTGTCAGACCACATGCGCATATGCACACATGCGCACATGCACACATGCGCTCATGCACACATGCTCACATACACAGATGCACACATGCACATGCACACATGTGCACATGCGCATATGCACAAATGCACACATATGCACATGCACACATGCACACCTGCACACATGCGCACATGGACACATGCGCACATGCACACATGCCCACATGCGCACATGCACACATGTGCACATGCATACATGCGCACATGCACACATGCACACATGCACACACACAAAAATACTCTCCTCCCTAAAGCAGACACACACAACACCAGCAATCTCAGAACATACACAATAACATGTGATGGTGGGGTACAGTATCACAAGCAAAACTGTCATATCACACATGTCAGCATGCAGGACATGTGTTGCTCAACAGCATGCATTTCAAGTGTAGACAGTCCTTGTTACTAACAGTATACATGGCTATGATGCATGTATTTTGTTATTAGGTGATGGGCCTCCCCCTGGAACACAATGCATACATGGACACAACATTGCTTTGCAGGTATTCCAAATTCTGTAATGTACTGTGGACCATAAAAAACAGGTGTACATACCATGGCTGGATGTGTAGCTGTGTGTGTCAGATAGGTATCCAATGCTGATTACAGCCTCTGTGTCTTTAGCAAATAATTGTAGACACATTTTTAGCACATGCATGATGAGTATTCACACATCATCAGTGGTGCATGGATAATTGATGGAATACCATTCGGCCACATACCCAATGTACGGTATTTTGGTGAGTGTAGATCATATTGTGGACATGCCAGTATCATCCATGACATGGCATGCTAAACCACAACTGCATATTTAAACACTACACATACCCAATGTGTGTCATATGACCTAGCCACTCAATAGCATCACAAGACATATATGTGTCAGTTGTGCAAATGGTGATTGGTATGCATATTGTTTAGAGGTGCATATGTGTGCACACATGCAACGTTAAGGTGTATAGCAAGGTGTATAGCAATGCAATCTATGTGTAGTACTGTGGTTACAATAACTGGATGGGGTATAGTACCATAGGCCATCAACATGAAGCATCATGTGGTCACTCAAGGCTATAAATGTTTCCCAAACCATACTCATGCTGTACTGGAACTGTACTACCTTGGCTACATTCACCATTTCACAACCAGTTGTTACATGAGTTTGTAAGGAAGCCAATAAGGAGCATTCCCTGACATGAATGTGTAGTATGTTGCAGAGTGTTTAAATGCCCCATGATAGGCCTCTACCCCTCAGGTATATTATGTGCAATGTGTGGATGAGATTTTGGATACTGGAGTGTGTCTTTACAGAGGGTTTGGGAATCCTTTATGTGTAGCATGTTAAAATGCTCTGTGTATGACATAGATGTGTATGTAATGTGCATGTTGAGTATCAACTGTGCCTATCCAATGGTCACTACAGTCTAGCCACATTTGTTTGAGATGGTCTGGGTTTTGCATGTGTTTGAGGCAGCTAATCACATTAGTGAGATGTGCGTGATCTTACACCAAACATGCACAGCATGCATTATGGGTAGGTGTGTTACATGTGTACATGGCCTGCACCTTAACTATGACATGCACTTTTTATTTACAATAATAAATGTAGAACACACTCCAGCATCTGTCCGCTGCC